>NC_090033.1:15315364-15595364 GCF_037176765.1 Anolis sagrei
CTCGAGCCAGGCATTGTCCCCCATTCTGTATCTTTGCATTTCATTTTTTCTGCCAAAGTGGAGTATCTTGCATTTGTCACTGTTGAACTTCATTTTGTTAGTTTTGGCCCATCTCTCTAATCTGTCAAGATCGTTTTGAATTTGACCCTGTTGGTTGGGAGTGTGACCCTACTGGTTCTCTTGGACATCTCAGCGGCTTTCGATACCATCGATCATGGTATCCTTCTGGGTCGCCTCTCTGGGATGGGTCTCGGGGGCACGGTTCTGTCGTGGGTCCAATCCTTCCTGGAGGGTCGGTCCCAGATGGTGAAGCTGGGAGATGCCTGCTCGGACCCCTGGCCGTTGACCTGTGGGGTCCCGCAAGGCTCCATTCTGTCTCCCATGCTCTTTAACATCTACATGAAACCACTGGGAGAGGTCATCCGGAGTTTTGGAGTTAGGTGCCACCTCTACGCAGATGACACGCAACTCTACTACTCATTTCCACCCAATTCCAAGGAAACCCCTCGGGTGCTGGATGAGCGCCTGGCCGCTGTGTCTATCTGGATGAGGAGGAACAAGCTGAAGATCAATCCCAACAAGACAGAGGTCCTCCTGGTCGATCGCAAACCGGATCGGGGTATAGGATGGCAACCTGTGTTGAACGGGGTTAACCTCCCCTTGAAGCCACAGGTCCATAGCTTGGGTGTCCTCCTGGATTCATCGCTCATGCTTGAGGCTCAGGTGTTGGCGGTGTCCGGGAAGGCTTTTGCACAATTGAGACTTGTGCGCCAGCTGCGTCCGTACCTCGCAAAGTCTGATCTGGCCGGGGTGGTCCATGCCTTGTCACCTCTAGGTTGGATTACTGCAATGCGCTCTACGTGGGGCTGCCCTTGAAAATGGCTCAGAAATTCCAGCTGGTCCAACAGGCAGCAGCCGGGATGTTACACTCCCCCTGAAGACGCAGGTTCGCAGCTTGGGAGTGATCCTGGACTCATCGCTGAGCCTGGAACCCCAGGTCTCAGCGGTGGCCGGGAGAGCTTTCGCACAATTAAAACTTGTGCGCCAGCTGCGCCCGTACCTTGGGAAGTCGGATCTGGCCACGGTGGTCCACGCTCTTGTCACATCCCGGTTGGATTACTGCAACGCACTCTAAGTGGGGTTGCCTTTCAAGACTGCTCGGAAACTTCAACTAGTGCAGCGAGAAGGAGCCAGATTGCTCACCGGAGCGGCGTACAGGGAGCATACCACCCCCCTGCTGCGTCAGCTCCACTGGCTACCGATCCAATTCCGAGCACAATTCAAAGTGCTGGTTTTGACCTACAAAACCCTAAACGGTTCCAGCCCAGTGTATCTGTCCAAACGGATCTCCCTCTACATCCCACCTCGAAGTTCAAGATCTTCTGGGGAGGCCCTGCTCTCGACCCCGCCACTCTCACAAGTGAGGTTGGCGGGGACGAGGAGCAGGGCCTTCTCGGTGGTGGCCCCCCACCTGTGGAACTCACTCCCCGGGGAGATTAGATCGGCGACCTCCCTTCTGGCATTCAGGAAAAAACTGAAGACCTGGGTTTGGGACCAAGCCTTTGGACACACTGGCAACTAAATGAAGGATCTGACGACAGACAAGGACAAATGGAATGGAATGGATATATGGACTCTGAACCCGAACATGAGATTGCCTTAATATTTTATTATGCACTGATGTTTTAATTTTAACTGTTGAATTGCTTTTTTGTATTTTGTATTACTGTCAATTGATTTAGGCATCTAATTGTGCCTCCTCTGTAAGCCGCCCTGAGTCCCCCCCCCCCCCGGGGTGAGAAGGGCGGGGTATAAGTCAATGAAATAAATAAAATAAATTAACCGGGGCTCATTACAGAGAGAGGTCAACCCTCCTGTTCAAGGAGCTCCACTGGCTGCCGTTTATCTTCCGAGCCCAATTTAAGGTGCAGGTTCTTACCTCCAAAGCCCTGAACGGTTTGGGACCACCCTACCTGCGTGACCGCATCGCTGTCTACGAACCCACACACTCACTCCGGTCATCTGGAGAGACCCTGCTCGTGATCCCGCCCGCGTCCCAAGCGCGCTTGGTGGGGACGCAAGACAGGGCCTTTTCTGTGGTGGCCCCCCGACTTTGGAACACCCTCCCAAAAGATCTCAGACAGGCCCCTACATTGGCAGTCTTCAGAAAGAATTTGAAAACCTGGCTGTTCCGATGTGCCTTTTCAGATTAGGAACCTCCAGCACCAAATCCTAGAAGCACTAGAAGCACTTTAGTAGCACTTTAGTAGAATCCTAGAAGCACTTTAGTAGAATCTTAGAAGCACTTTAGTAGAATCCTAGAAGCACTTTAGTAGAATCCTAGAAGCACTTTAGTAGAATCCTAGAAGCACTTTAGTAGAATCCTAGAAGTACTTTAGTAGAATCCTAGAAGCACTTTAGTAGAACCAAGAAGCACTTTTGTAGAATCCTAGAAGCACTTTAGTAGAATCCTAGAAGCACTTTAGTAGAACCAAGATCACTGCACACTGCACACTGCACTTACTTTATAATCCTACATTCCTCCCGCCACATCAGCACTTTTAATCCTGTACCCCTACTCTGGCCGGCCCAGTTTTAATAGTGTCTTGTTGTATTTTTCGATAGAGTTACAAGCTGGGTAGATGCGGGGAATGCCGTGGATGTGGCGTGTCTGGATTTCAGGAAGGCCTTCTTCGACAAGGTCCCCCATGACCTTCTGGCAAGGAAACTAGTCCAATGTGGGCTAGGCAAAACTACGGTGAGGTGGATCTGGAATTGGTTAAGTGGACGAACACAGAGAGTGCTCACTAATGCTTCCTCTTCGTCTTGGAAAGAAGTGACAAGTGGAGTGCCGCAGGGTTCCGTCCTGGGCCCGGTCCTGTTCAACATCTTTATTAATGACTTAGATGAAGGGTTAAGACACAAAAGAGACATGCACAAGAAGTGGAAAAAGGGAGAAATCACCAAAGAAGAATTCAAACAAATAGCCACAAGCAGGATTCTGTCCTGGGCCCGGTCCTGTTCAACATCTCTATTAATGACTTAGATGAAAGGCTAGAAGGCAGGATCATCAAGTTTGCAGACGACACCAAATTGGGAGGGATAGCCAATAGTCCAGAGGAAAGGAGCAGAATTCAAAACGATCTTGACAGATTAGAGAGATGATTGGCCAAAACTAACAAAATGAAGTTCAACAGGGACAAATGCAAGATACTCCACTTTGGCAGAAAAAACGAAATGCAAAGATACAGAATGGGGGATGCCTGGCTCGAGAGCAGGACGTGTGAAAAAGATCTTGGAGTCCTCGTGGACAACAAGTTAAACATGAGCCAACAATGGCTTCAAACTCCAAGAGAGGAGATTCCATCTGAACATGAGGAAGAACTTCCTGACTGTGAGAGCCGTTCAGCAGTGGAACTCTCTGCCCCGGAGTGTGGTGGAGGCTCCTTCTTTGGAAGCTTTTAAGCAGAGGCTGGATGGCCATTTGTCAGGGGTGATTTGAATGCAATATTCCTGCTTCTTGGCAGAATGGGGTTGGACTGGATGGCCCAGGAGGTCTCTTCCAACTCTCTGATTCTATGATTCTATGATTCTATGATTGTTTTCTGCTTAATCTGTTTTTAATTTGCTTTAGTTATTGCATTGTTGTATTGTGTTTTGGGACTTCGGCCTGTGTAAGCCGCATCGAATCCTTCAGGAGATGCTAGCGGGGTACAAATAAAGTTATAATAATAATAATAATAATAATAATAATAATAATAATAATAGCCCAGAGGTTCTCAACCTGGGGGTCGCGACCCCTCGAGGGGTCGTTTGGCCATTTTCAGGGGGTCGCAAAGCCGCATTGGCTGGCCACGCACCCTCCAAAATGGCAGCCGACCCCCTCAGCCACTGGCATTCCTGCACGCGACCCAGGTCAACCCAGCCATAGGATCTCCGTCTTTGCTGGATTCACCCTCAACCAGCTGGCACGCAGCCATCCAGTCACGGCCTCGAGGCACTGATGGAAATAATCGGGTACAGAGTCCGGTTGGCCTTCCATCTTCAGCACCAGCTGAGTGTCATCGGCGTACTGGTCACACTCCAGCCCAAAACCTCGAACCAGCTGAGCAAGTGGTCGCATAGAGATGTTAAACAAGAGAGGGGAGAGAATGGCCCCCTGAGGAACCCCACAAGAGAGAGAGAGGGGACCTCTCAGAGACCAGGCCTCCCCTCTCCACTCGCTGTCCACGGTTGTGAAGAAAGGAGGACAGCCAGTTGAAAGCTCTCCCCCTGACTCACTCCAACAGCAAGGCGGTGGGTGAAAAGATGGTGGTCGACTGTGTCAAATGCTGCTGTGAGATCCAGTAACACAAGCAGCGCCGACCCGCCGTGGTCAAGCTGGCATTGAAGGTGATCCGTGATGGAGACCAGCACAGCCTCTGTCCCGTACCCCGCACGGAAGCCGGACTGGAAGGGATCTAGTCCAGCTGTGTCGTCTAGGAATTGCTGCAACTCCTCCACTGCTGCCCTCTCCATCATCTTGCCCAGGAACGAGAGATTCGAAACTGGGTGATAACTGGAGGGAACCGAAGAATCATAAAACCGTATGCTTGTACATTTTGGCACTAGCTCTACTTGTGTCCTTTCTGGTTGGATTGCTAATACACATCTGTAGCTGTCTTTACCTAGTGAGTGAGTTCCTCAATCGGGAATGTCAGGCTCGCCGGGCACAAACCCTCCGTATCCGCAGTCCTAGTCTAAATTCAAACTCAAGGATGCTGGGACATGCAGACAGGTGGAGCTTCCTTTTGGACCTCATTCAAGAAAGAGAGTCTTTCGAGACTGGATGGGAGTGTGCCAAATAAATCATCCGCTGACGAGCTGAGCCCAGCAGGCCAATGGAAAGGCAGGCCATTTCTCCCTGCCTGTGGCAATGGATACCTGTGATAAACATGTCACATAAATCACCTGCTCTGAAGATGTGAAGGAAGGTGAAAGGGGGGGAGAGGGAGAGAGGGGAGAGAGAGAGAGTGAGAGAGAGGGAGAGAGACGGTAGGAGAGAGAGAGTGAGAGGAAGTGAGAGAGGGGGGTGTTAGAGTTCATTTTTAAGTAGCAAGCAGTAAGTGCTGCAAGGGTCAAGAGGGGGGATAGAGCAAGAGAGGGAGAGAGGGGGAGAGAGACAGAAGGAGAGAAAGGGACAGAGGGAGGGAGAGGGAGAGAGGGCAGAAAAGGGGAGAGGGGGAGAGAGGAGGGAGACGGAGGGAGAGAAAGGGAGAGGGGGGGAGGAGAGGGGGGAGAGTGAGAGAGAGGGGGGAGGAAAGGAGAGAGGGAGAGAAAGGGGGGAGAGGGAAAGGGAGGGAGATGGAGGGAGGGAGGAGAGGGAGAGAGAGGGAGAGAGGGAGAGGAAGAGAGGAGAGGGAGAGGGAAAGGGAGAGAAAGGGAGAGGGTGGGAGAGAGAGAGGAAGAGAGGGAGAAAGGAAGAGAGGGAAAAGTGGAAGAGAGAAGTAGGGAGAGAGAAAAAGGGAAGGAGAGGAAGGGAGGAGAGAGGAGAGAGAGAGGGAGAGAGAAATGGAGAGAGGGAGAGAGGGTGGGAGAGCAATATGAAGGAAAGAAGGAGGGGGGAGAGAAAGGGAGGGAGGAGAGAGAGGGAGAGAAAGGAAGAGAGGGGGAGAGAGAAGAAGGGGGAGAGAGAAAGGGAGGGAAGAGCAGAAAGGGGGAGAGAGAGAAAGGGAGAGAGAGTGAGGGAGATAGAGAGGAAGAGAGGGAGAAAGGGAGAGGGGGAGAGAGGGGGAAAAGGGGGGGAGAGAGAAAGGGAGGTGGGAGAGTGGGAGGAGAGAGGGAGAGAAAGGAGAGAGGGAGAGAGAAATGGAAAGAAAGGGAGAGGGAGGGAGAGAAAGGAAGAGAGGGGGAGAGAGAGGGAGAGGGAGGGAGAGAGGGAAAGGGAGGGAGCGGGAGAGAGGAGAGAGGAGAGAGAGGGAGAGAGAAAGGGAGAGAAAGGGAGAGGGGAAGGAAGGGAGAGAGGGGGGAGAGAAGGAGGAAGAGAGAGAAAGGGAGGGGAAGAGAGAGGGAGGAGAGAGGGAGAGGGAGAAAGAGGGAGAGGGAGGGAGAGAGGGGCCGCAAAGGTCGACAGCAAGCTGGACAAATGGTCAGGAGCTTACTCCGACCCGGGCTGGCTTCGAACTCATGGTGATTTAATGCAAATGACTAGCCGAAACTAAGACAAGTCAAACCCGCATTTTGGACTTTAGGTGAGCTGATTTCCAAAAAATGAAGGACATGCTGAGCAGCATTCCGTGGACACAGATACTAAAAGATAAGGGAGTTACGGATAGATGGGAATTTCTCAAGAGTGAAATACTCAAGGCACAATTGCAAACTGTGCCAACAAAGAGAAAACATAGGACAAGTGCAAAGAAGCCAGAATGGATGTCCAAAGAACTTCTAACTGTGCTAAGACACAAAAGAGACATGCACAAGAAGTGGAAAAAGGGAGAAATCACCAAAGAAGAATTCAAACAAATAGCCAACACCGGTAGGGAAAAGGTCCACAAGGCTAAAGCACAAAACGAGCTCAGGCTTGCCAGGGACATTAAAAACAATAAAAAGGGATTCTTTTCTTATGTCAGTAGAAAAAGGAAAAACAAGGAGGCGATAGGGCCTCTTCGAGGAGAAGATGGGGCAATGCTGACAGGGGATGATAGAGAAAAGGCAGAACTACTTAATGCCTTCTTTGCCTCGGTCTTCTCACAAAAAGAAGGTCATCTTCCACCTCAGCAAGAATTGAATGCAATATTCCTGCTTCTTGGAGGGGGTTGGACTGGATGGCCCATGAGGTCTCTTCCAACTCTTTGATTCTATGATTCTATGACTCCGTTAACCCACTGCGCCACAACCTGCACCGTAAAAAAAAGAAGTAAGCACAGATTTGGCTGACAAAAAGGGCTGTCAACTTCTCCGCCTCGTTCTTCGCTGCTTAATTACGTTATAGATTGCTCGGTGTTGTTATTATTTTTTTAATCTCTCCCAATTTGATAATTCGCGCTCGATGAAATCTTCCATCTGTGCACACACCATCCGAATGAACATATCACTGCCTTTAATTTACTTTTCGATGGAGGGACTTGGACGGGTGCCAGAAGTAATCACATTTTTGTCCTCGACGTGAAAATGATCATTTGAGCTGTCAACTCAATGACTGAAGCACTGTTTCCAGCGGGAGGGGGGTAATAACCATTACCTCGACCAATTTGAATTATTGTTACCATCATCGCTTGAATCCCATTGGATCGTTCCAACATCGTATTTTTTTAAAAAGACACATTGACCTACCAGGTGAGGCAAAATAGCTGTGACACCCGATTTATGCAATGGGCATCCTGGTCTGGAAGGAGCCATATTCCCATCCTCATTCCAAAGTCAGCATCCCACTGAGGTATTGAATCTGCTCTGGTTTTTAGGTTGGAACTTTAAACGGACTATCTAAGGCGCTTAACATACATGATGGGTTGCCTTGAGTACCTGCAGAGGTAATTTTCAATGGTAAGCAAACAGTATTTTGCCGCCCTCCCCCCCCCCCCCAACCAATCATTGATATATATTTTCTGTTTGTCGTGGGAGTTCTGTGTGCCATATTTGGTTCAATTCCATCATTGGTGGAGTTCAGAATGCTCTTTGATTGTAGGTGAACTATACATCCCAGTAACTACACTTGCCGCACTTGCTCCCTTGCCTTGCCCGCTTTGGGTCCGGAGGCGTGCCTGAAGACCCCGGCGTGTGCACCAAAAGTCACCTCTTCTCCTGACTTTCTCCTCAGCCATTGGGACCAAGAGAGAGAGAGAGAGAGAGAGAGATAGGTGGAGATGCCCACCTTTCCTGAAGGTAGGCGCAAAAACAAAGGAGGGAGCGGAGGTGGGAGATACCCCCAGCCGGAGGGCCTCTCTCTCTCTCTCTCTCTCTTGCTCCCAATGGCTGAAGAGAAAGTCAGGAGAAGAGGCGACTTTTGGTGCGCACGCTGGGGTCTTCAGACACGCCTTCGGACCCGAAGCGGGCCAGGCGTGGTGGCTCTGCCCCTTGGCCCACCCACGGGTTGGGGAGAGGAGAGGAGGCGGGTGGAGCACCAGGGGATCGGGAAAGGGAGCCGGTCATGGGGAAGGGATCGAACGTGGAGAACGATTGAGCGCCGGCTCTGCTCGCGCACCCGGTGGCCGCGTGGAGCAGGAACGAGAGGGGCTAGGCGAGGCTCAAGGGCCCGGCCCCTTTGGGAAGAGGATCGCCCGGCAGCGAGGCAAGAAAGCCGAGGCTCCCCCCGGACTGCTAGGGCTGTTGTGAGCTGAGGGGGCGCTCCTCAAGTGGCGGTCGAGGGGCATTCACAGAGGCGCCTCTGCACCCCTGGCAAAAAAAGTGTTCTGCGACCGCTTACTTCGCATAATGGACGAGCCGCCCCTGAGTACCTGTGATAGCTTCTTCACAGCATTGGTTTTGTTGTAGCTCAGTCAGCTGAGGATGATGATGAGGGGTTTGGGGGTGCAGGGCCTGCAGGGCCTGATGCTTCAGCTGAGGAAAGACCTCTAGAATCTAGATCTTTGGCAGAGGCACCACAAAAACCTCAATGAAATAGCTCCAGATCTTCAGGTCAGACATTTTGCAGGCTTCATTGAAAGATCTCTAGAATCTAGATCTTTGGCAGAGGCACCATATAATAAAGTTAAAAGGCTATCTGGGCAGGGTGGTCAAACGAATCACACCGCTGCCACCAATATAGCGAAATTAAAGGCTGACCCTATGTTGAATATGTCAATGATCGAATGTTCTTGGTAGTATTAGCCGCCACCACCTCAGAATTAATGGCCTGAGGAACCAAGGGGTGTGAATGTGTTATAGGTAACGGGTGTTTGAGCTCTTGATTCTTCTATGGCTTCCTCACTGGCTGACTGGACTTTAAAATGGTTTTGACAGAATGAGTTCTGAGGAAATGGATGGATTGAGGCATACACCAGTTAAAAGTTAACTAGAAAGAGTTTATTGAACTTTATATTAACAGCAACTCATAGAAGTGAGTGGTACAGAAGCGTGATTCAGTTGCAGAAACTTGGTTACTTAAACATATAGTTCTCCTGACAGAAAAGCTTTTAACAACTGTGAGACTCCTTAACCATACTTTTCTAACTTTAGACACAGTATCTCTGAAGAACAGATCCCTATCTGTCTCCACCACAGGGTAGTAAGCTCCCTTATACTATCCAAGTATAAGGAGACAAATCTTTCTTTTACTGGTTCTCATAACACAGTAAAAATCCTAGCCTTTGTCCCAGCTTATTCCCTAAACTTAAGGCTCACTAAAAGCTCTTCTTTTTCTGTCAGATCCCTGCTGTAACTTCCCTCTTAAAATCACAACCTTCTCTGTCTCTAGTCAAGACCCTTCTCTCTCTGTCAGAATCTGGCAGCTTATTTTCCCTCTCTAAACCGACTCCTCCCCCAATTGCTATACCCAATCAGGAGTCAGCTTGACTCCTCCTCCTGCTCTGCCTGCCAGCCAAGATGACAGCCACTGTCATGTAGGCTTCGGCCCTGTCGTCTCAAAGGTAGATTTCATGACACACCACAAAAATCTCAATGAAATAGCTCCAGATCTTCAGGTCAGACATTTTGCAGGCTTCATTGAAAGATCTCTAGAATCTAGATCTTTGGCAGAGGCACCACAAACACCTCAACGAAATAGCTCCAGATCTTCAGGACAGACATTTTAGAGGCTTCATTGAAAGACCTCAAGAGTCTAGATCTTCAGCAGAGGCACCACAAAGACCTCAAAGAAATAGCTCCAGATCTTCAGGTCAGACATCTTGGAGGCCTCACCAAAATATTTCTAGTAGAGACACCTTGGAGACCTCAAGGAAAGAACTCCTGATCATCAGCACAGACACCTTGGAGACCTCATGGAAAAAAGTTCCGTATTTTCAATAGAAACACTTTGGAGGCCTCCATAAAAAAAATATCTCCAGATCTTCAGTAGAGCCATCTTGGAGACCTGAATGAAATAACTCCTGATCTTCCTTGAGGCACCTGATCTTCAGACCTTGGAGACCTCAATGAAATAGCTCAAGATCTTCAGTAGAGACACCTTGAAGAACAAATTGAAATATTTCCATATCTTTAGGACATGGAGACCACAATGCAATAACTCCTAATCTTCAATAGAAGGACCTTGGAGGCCTCAAGGGAAAAAACTCCAGATGTTCAGACCTTGAAGACTTCAAAGCTCCAGATCTTCAATAGAGGCAACTTGGAAGCTTCAAGGAAAAAGCTCCAGATCTTCAGTAGAGATACCTTGGAGACTTCAAGGAAAAAGCTTTCCATATCTTCAGGACATACATTTTTGAGACCACAGAAGCACCTTGGAGGCCTCAAGGAAAAAGCTCAAGATATTCAGACCTTGGAGATCTCAATGAAATAGCTCAAGATCTTCAGGACAGACATTTTAGAGGGGTGCAGGGCCTGATGCTTCAGCTGAGGATAATGATGAGGGGCTTGGGGGTGCAGGGCCTGATGCTTCTGGATGTGCTCAGACAGAGGGGACAGTTAGAACAGGTTGTGAGAATGGAAGGGGATTTGGTTGATTCTCTATGTGAGAACGAAACTGTTTTAGAAGCTGACAGGCAGAGAAGGAAGGAAGGTTGGACAGAGAATCAAGGCTGCTTCTGAGGGGGAAGAATTCCAGGTGCAAGCCAGGCCATGGGAAAGGGAGGCCGAAAGAGACTGCTCAGACAGAGGGGAGAGTTAGAACAGGACGAGAGAATGGATGGAGATTTGGTTGATTCTCTATGTGAGAACGAAACTGTTTTAGAAGCTGACAGGCAGAGAAGGAAGGAAGGAAGGAAGGAAGGAAGGAAGGAAGGAAGGGAGGGAGGGAGGAAGGTTGGACATTGAATCAAGGTTGCTTCTGCGGGGAAAGAATTCCAGGTGCAAAGCAGGCCATGGGAAAGGGAGGCCGAAAGAGACTGCTCAGACAGAGGGGAGAGTTAGAACAGGATGAGAGAATGGATGGAGATTTGGTTGATTCTCTATGTGAAAATGAAACTGTTTTAGAAGCTGACAGGCAGAGAAGGAAGGAAGGAAGGTTGGACAGAGAATCAAGGCTGCTTCTGCGGGGGAAGAATTCCAGGTGCAAGCCAGGCCATGGAAAAGGGAGGCCGAAAGAGACTGCTCAGACAGAGGGGAGAGTTAGAACAGGACGAGAGAATGGATGGAGATTTGGTTGATTCTCTATGTGAGAACGAAACTGTTTTAGAAACTGACAGGCAGAGAAGGAAGGAAGGAAGGAAGGAAGGAAGGAAGGAAGGAAGGAAGGAAGGAAGGAAGGTTGGACAGAGAATCAAGGCTGCTTCTGCGGGGGAAGAATTCCAGGTGCAAAACAGGCCATGGGAAAGGGAGGCCGAAAGAGACTGCTCAGACAGAGGAGAGAGTTAGAACAGGATAAGAGAATGGATTTGGTTGATTCTCTATGTGAGAACGAAACTGGTTGATTATGTGAAAACGAAACTGTTTTAGAAGCTGACAGGCAGAGAAGGAAGGAAGGAAGGTTGGACAGAGAATCAAGGCTGCTTCTGCAGGGGAAGAATTCTAGGTGCAAGCCAGGCCATGGGAAAAGGAGACCAAGAGAGACTACTCAAGGCTGACAGAATGCTTTCATGCATTGCTGTCCTTAATTAGGGAAATAATAGCTTTCAGTTCTCAGATCAAGCAATGTAGCAAATAGAGCTAGAAGTTCCTGCCTTGTTCCTACCGTCAAGCCATGTCCTTGTCAAGTTTTGCTATCAGTCTTGGGGATTTTACCATGGACTCAAACTCATGTATTGTTCTGTGATTCTTGGATTACTCAAGTTGGTGTTTTATTCCTTCTCTTTTGGATTAATCAAGCTTAACAAAATGAAGTTCAACAGTGACAAATGCAAGAGACTCCACTTAGGCAGAAAAAGGTAAATGCAAAGATACAGAATGGGGGAATCCTGGCTCAAGAGCAGTGTTGTCCTCGTGGACAACAAGTTAAACATGAGCCAACAATGTGATGCAGAGCAAAAAAAAGCTATTAAGATTTTGGCCTGCATCAATAGGAGTCTAGTGTCTAGATCCAGGGAAGTCATGCTCCACCTGCTCTATTCTGCCTTGGTTAGACCACACCTTGAACATTGTGTCCAATTCTGGGCACCACAATTCAAGAGAGATATTGACAAGCTGAAATGTGTCCAGAGGAGGGTGACTAAAATGATCAAGGTTCTGGAGAACAAGCCCTATGAGGAACGGCTTAAAGAGATGAGAAGAGACAGGATAGCCATGTATAAATATCTGAGAGGAAGTCATAGGGAGGAGGGAGCAAGCTTGTTTTCTGCTGCCCTGGAAACTAGGACGCAATTGAGCAATGGCTTCAAACTACAAGAAAGGAGATTCCATCTGAACATGAGGAAGAACTTCCTGACTGTGAGAGCAGTTGAACTCTCTGTGGTGGAGGCTCCTTCTTTGGAAGCTTTTAAACAGGGGATGGATGGCCATCTGGCAGGGGTGCTTTGGATGCAATTTTCCTGCTTCTTGGCAAAATGGGGTTGGACTGGGTGGCCCATGAGGTCTCTTCCAACTCTAGGATTCTATGATTCTATGAAAAAAGAGGCCAAGAGAGACTACTCAAGGCCGAAGGAATGCTTTCATGCATTGCTGTCCTTAATTAGGAAAAGAATAGCTTTCAGTTCTCAGATCAAGCGACATAGCAGACAGAGCAAGAAACTCCTACCTTGGTCCTCGTTTCAAGCCATGTCCTTGTCAAGTTTTGCTTTAAGTCTTGGGGATTTTTACCATGAACTCAAGCTCATGTATTGTTCTTTGATTCTTGGACTACTCAAGTTGGTGTTAGCTTTGCTCCCCTGCTATACAGTGTGCTCCCCTGATGTACATTGCACTCTTCTGGTGTACCTCAGGCTCTTCCGGTGTGCATTGGACCTCTTCTGATGTGCACTGGGCTTCTTCTGATGGATACTAAGTTCTTCTGATGCAATTTGGGTTCTTCTGATACATACTGGCCATTTCTGATGTATATTGGGTTCTTCAGATGCACACTGTGCTCTGATTTTGCTCTGGTTTCTTCTGATGTCAATTGGTTCTTTTAATGCACATTAGGGTGTTCTGATGCACATTCACCTCTTTTGATGTACATTGGGCTCTTTTGGTGTACATTGGTACTTCTCATGTGCTTTAGAGACTTCTGATGCACACTGAGCCCTTCCGACATTGGGCTCTTCTGCTTCTGGATTGGTTTCTTCTGATGCACACTGAGCCCTTCCGATGCACATTGGAACTCTTCTGATGTACACTGGGTTCTTCTGAGGCATATTCAGCCTCTTTTGGTGTGCATTTAATCTTCTGCTGCACATTAGGCTCTCCTGATGCACATTCAGCTCTTTTGATGCACATTGGTCTCTTCTGATGTGTATTGGGTTTGACGCACACTGGGTTCTTCTGAGGCACATTAGGACTCTTCTGGTGTACATTGGTTCTTCTGACACACATTAGAGTCTTCTGATGCACATTCAGCTTTTTGATGTACATTGGGCTCTTCACGTGAGTACTAGCTTCTTCTAATGCACATTGGAACTCTTCTGATGTACACTGGGTTCTTCTGAGGCACATTAGGCCTCTTATGATGTACATTAAACTTTTTATGTACATTGAGCTCTTCACATGAATACTGGTTTCTTCTGATGCACGTTGGTCCTCTTCTGATGCACATTGGGTTCTTCTGATGCACGTTGGTCCTCTTCTGATGCACGTTGGGCCTCTTCTTGTACATTGGGTTCTTCTGATGCATCTTGGGCCTCTTCCGATGTACATTGAATTCTGCTGATGCATGTTGGGCCTCTTCTGATACACACTGGGTTCTTCTGATGCATGTTAGGGTCTTCTGATATTCATTGGGTTCTTCTGATGCACTTTGGCTCTTATGGTGCACATTGGGTTCTTCTGATGTACACTGGGTTCTTCTGATGCACAATGGGCCTCTTCTGATGCATGTTGGGCCTCTTCTGATGCACATTGGGCCTCTTCTGATGCACATTGGGCCTCTTCTGATGCACGTTGGGCCTCTTCTGATGCACACTGGGTTCTTCTGATATACACTGGGTTCTTCTGATGCATCTTGGGCCTCTTCTGATGCACATTGAATTCTGCTGATGCATGTTGGGCCTCTTCTGATACACACTGGGTTCTTCTGATGCATGTTAGGGTCTTCTGATATTCATTGGGTTCTTCTGATGCACATTTGGCTCTTATGGTGCACATTGGGTTCCTCTGATGTACACTGGGTTCTTCTGAGGCACATTAGGCCTCTTATGATGCACATTAAGCTTTTTATGTACATTGAGCTCTTCACGTGAATAGTGGTTTCTTCTGATGCACGTTGGGCCTCTTCTGATGCACATTGGGCCTCTTCTGATGCATGTTGGGTTCTTCTGATACACATTGGGCCTCTTCTGATGCACACTGGGTTCTTCTGATGCACATTAGGGTCTTCTGAAATTCATTGGGTTATTTTGATACACATTTGGCTCTTCTGATGCACACTGGGTTCTTCTGATGCACATTGGGCCTCTTCTGATGCACGTTGGGTTCTTCTGATGCACATTGGGTTCTTCTGATGCATCTTGGACCTCTTCCGATGCACACTGAATTCTGCTGATGCATGTTGGGCCTCTTCTGATACACACTGGGTTCTTCTGATGCATGTTAGGGTCTTCTGATATTCATTGGGTTCTTCTGATGCACATTTGGCTCTTATGGTGCACATTGGGTTCTTCTGATGTACACTGGGTTCTTCTGATGCACATTGGACCTCTTCTGATGCACACTGGTTTCTTCTGATGCACATTGGGCCTCTTCTGATGCACACTGTGTTCTTCTGATGCACATTGGGTTCTTCTGATGCACGTTGGACCTCTTCTGATGCACATTGGGTTCTTCTGATGCACGTTGGGCTTCTTCCAATACACACTGGGTTCTTCTGATGCATGTTAGGGTCTTCTGATATTCATTGGGTTCTTCTGATACATATTTGGCTCTTCTGATGCACACTGGGTTCTTCTGATGCACATTAAGGTCTTCTGATATTCATTAGGTTATTTTGATACACATTTGGCTCTTCTGATGCATGTTGGGCCTCTTCTGAGGCACATTGGGTTCTTCTGATGTACACTGGGTTCTTCTGATGCACATTAGGCCTCTTATGATGCACATTAAACCTTTTATGTACATTGAGCTCTTCACGTGAATACTAGTTTCTTCTGATGCACGTTGGGTTCTTCTGATGCACGTTGGGCCTCTTCTGATGCACACTGGGTTCTTCTGATGCACGTTGGGCCTCTTCTGATGCATGTTGGGCCTCTTCTGATGCACGTTGGGCCTCTTCTGATGCACGTTGGGCCTCTTCTGATGCACGTTGGGCCTCTTCTGATGCACGTTGGGCCTCTTCTGATGCACATTGGACCTCTTCTGATGCACACTGGGTTCTTCTAATGCTCATTGGGCCTCTTCTTGCACATTGAGTTCTTCTGATGCATCTTGGGCCTCTTCCAATGCACATTGAATTCTGCAGATGCATGTTGGGCCTCTTCTGATACACACTGGGTTCTTCTGATGCATGTTAGGGTCTTCTGATATTCATTGGGTTCTTCTGATGCACATTTGGCTCTTATGGTGCACATTGGGTTCTTCTGATGTACACTGGGTTCTTCCGATGCACATTGGGCCTCTTCTGATGCACCTTGGGCCTCTTCTGATGCACACTGTGTTCTTCTGATGCACATTGGGTTCTTCTGATGCATCTTGGACCTCTTCTGATGCACATTGAATTCTGCTGATGCATGTTGGGCCTCTTCCGATACACACTGGGTTCTTCTGATGCATGTTAGGGTCTTCTGATATTCATTGGGTTCTTCTAGGCACATTAGGCCTGTTATGATGCACATTAAGCTTTTTATGTACATTGAGCACTTCACGTGCATACTGGTTTCTTCTGATGCACGTTGGGTTCTTCTGATGCATGTTGGGCCTCTTCTGATGCACACTGGGTTCTTCTGATGCATGTTAGGGTCTTATGCTATTCCTTGGGTTATTCTGATGCACAGTGGGTTCTTCTGATGCATGTTGGACCTCTTCTGATGCACATTGGGTTCTTCTGATGCACGTTGGGCCTCTTCCGATACACACTGGGTTCTTCTGATGCATGTTAGGGTCTTCTGATATTCATTGGGTTCTTCTAGGCACATTAGGCCTGTTATGATGCACATTAAGCTTTTTATGTACATTGAGCTCTTCACGTGAATACTGGTTTCTTCTGATGCACGTTGGGCCTCTTCTGATGCACATTACGGTCTTCTGATATTCATTGTGTTATTTTGATACACATTTGGCTCTTCTGATGCACGTTGGGCCTCTTCTGATGTACATTGGGCCTCTTCTGATACACATTGGGTTCTTCTGATGCATGTTGGGCCTCTTCTGATGCATGTTGGGTTCTTCTGATGCACACCAGTTTCTTCTGATACACATTGGGTCTCTTCTGATGCATGTTGGACCTCTTCTGATGCACACTGGGTTCTTCTGATGCACACTGGGTTCTTCTGATGCACACTGGGTTCTTCTGATGCACATTAGGGTCTTCTGATATTCATTGCATTATTTTGATACACATTTGGCTCTTCTGATGCACGTTGGGCCTCTTCTGAGGCACATTGGGTTCTTCTGATGTACGTTAGGGTCTTCCGATATTCATTGGGTTCTTCTGATGCATATTTGGCTCTTCCGATGCACATTGGGTTCTTCTGATGCACATTAGGGCCTTCTGATATTCATTGGGTTATTTTGATACACATTTGGCTCTTCTGATGCACGTTGGGCCTCTTCTGAGGCACATTGGGTTCTTCTGATGTACGTTAGGGTCTTCTGATATTCATTGGGTTCTTCTGATGCATATTTGGCTCTTCCGATGCACATTGGGTTCTTCTGATGCGCGTTAGGGTCTTCTGATATTCATTGGGTTATTTTGATACACATTTGGCTCTTCTGATGCACGTTGGGCCTCTTCTGAGGCACATTGGGTTCTTCTGATGTACGTTAGGGTCTTCTGATATTCATTGGGTTTTTCTGATGCATATTTGGCTCTTCTGATGCACATTGGGCCTCTTCTGAGGCAGATTGGGTTCTTCTGATGTATGTTAGGGTCTTCCGATATTCATTGGGTTATTTTGATACACATTTGGCTCCTCTGATGCACGTTGGGCCACTTCTGAGGCAGATTGGGTTCTTCTGATGTATGTTAGGGTCTTCCGATATTCATTGGGTTCTTCTGATGCATATTTGGCTCTTCCGATGCACATTGGGTTCTTCTGATGCACATTAGGGCCTTCTGATATTCATTGGGTTATTTTGATACACATTTGGCTCTTCTGATGCACGTTGGGCCTCTTCTGAGGCACATTGGGTTCTTCTGATGCACATTGGGCCTCTTCTGATGTACATTGGGCCTCTTCTGATACACATTGGGTTCTTCTGATGCATGTTGGGCCTCTTCTGATGCATGTTGGGTTCTTCTGATGCACACCAGTTTCTTCTGATACACATTGGGTCTCTTCTGATGCATGTTGGACCTCTTCTGATGCACACTGGGTTCTTCTGATGCACACTGGGTTCTTCTGAGGCACACTGGGTTCTTCTGATGTACGTTAGGGTCTTCCGATATTCATTGGGTTATTTTGATACACATTTGGCTCTTCTGATGCACGTTGGGCCTCTTCTGAGGCAGATTGGGTTCTTCTGATGTATGTTAGGGTCTTCCGATATTCATTGGGTTCTTCTGATGCATATTTGGCTCTTCTGATGCACATTGGGTTCTTCTGATGCGCATTAGGGTCTTCTGATATTCATTGGGTTATTTTGATACACATTTGGCTCTTCTGATGCACGTTGGGCCTCTTCTGAGGCACATTGGGTTCTTCTGATGTACGTTATGGTCTTCCGATATTCATTGGGTTCTTCTGATGCATATTTGGCTCTTCCGGTGCACATTGGGTTCTTCTGATGCGCGTTAGGGTCTTCCGATATTCATTGGGTTATTTTGATACACATTTGGCTCTTCTGATGCACATTGGGCCTCTTCTGAGGCACATTGGGTTCTTCTGATGTATGTTAGGGTCTTCCGATATTCATTGGGTTCTTCTGATGCATATTTGGCTCTTCTGATGCACATTGGGTTCTTCTGATGCGTGTTAGGGCCTTCTGATATTCATTGGGCTATTTTGATACACATTTGGCTCTTCTGATGCACGTTGGGCCTCTTCTGAGGCACATTGGGTTCTTCTGATGTACGTTAGGGTCTTCCGATATTCATTGGGTTCTTCTGATGCATATTTGGCTCTTCTGATGCACATTGGGTTCTTCTGATGCACATTAGGGCCTTCTGATATTCATTGAGTTATTTTGATACACATTTGGCTCTTCTGATGCACGTTGGGCCTCTTCTGAGGCACATTGGGTTCTTCTGATGTACGTTAGGGTCTTCCGATATTCATTGGGTTCTTCTGATGCATATTTGGCTCTTCTGATGCACATTGGGTTCTTCTGATGCGCGTTAGAGTCTTCTGATGTTCATTGGGTCATTTGGATACACATTTGGCTCTTCTGATGCTCGTTGGACCTCTTCTGAGGCACATTGGGTTCTTCTGATGTACATTAGGGTCTTCAGATATTCATTGGGTTCTTCTGATGCACATTGGGTTCTTCTGATGCGTGTTAGGGTCTTCTGATGTTCATTGGGTCATCCAGATGTACATTTGGCACATTGACTTCATCGGATGCACCCAATTCTACTTCCCACACAAAGTCCCGTATCCGATACTGAATTCCATCCTGATTTTTTTTTTAAGTGAGATGATGACTGAGTTTTGAAAGCAACAGAAAGAGAAAGAAGCTCGGAAATTGTTCTGCAAGAATTGATTCCTGCAGACGGCGATAACGGAATCCCATCTGCAAGTTTTGTGCCGACTCAATTCTTTCATTAAATTAGACATCCCTTTCCGCCGTATACCTGGAGGCCTCTCCGAATACATTCAAAAAGGGAAGAAAGGGCTTCCGTCCGACCTTTTTTTTTTTTCCGAATTACCCACTTGACACGAGACCCACCCTTGTGAAGAAGAGAAAGAAGAACAAAGGGAATGAAACCGGGAAGCTTTTACAAAGCTTGGCACACACCAAAAAAAAAGAAGAAGAGCTACGTCTGAATCAGCCCGTTTCTATTCTTATGGATTTCGTGATTAATATTACAGTTCCACCGGCTCTTGCTAATACAGTAAGAGCTTGAAGTCATTTATTATTTCGGCTGCATGAGTTTCTATCGGGGGAAAAATTTCCACTCGAATCACAGGACTTTCCGGAAAGTTCCACAAGTACACTTGAGACAATTGGGTTGCCATTTTCGTCGAGAACAGGAGCTGGCACGTATCGAGGAGAACGTTCGCGGCTCCCCTCGGGTTTGTTTTCACATCTGCATTCACATTGGATGGGAATGCTGGGGTTTGCGAGCAAAATAAAACAAGCGGGTTTCAATTATTAATCCATAAAATTTCAGATGTGCTCCAGAGGGTTTTGCACGAAGAACACCGAAAAAAGAGGCACGTTTTAACCCAGTGGGAAATAATCGTGGCAAATTGAGCAGACGCTTGTGATGCGGAGCATCTTTTCCCCCTCCCAAGTATTTGTAGTTCGCTAAGGGCCGGACAATGGATTCTGTTGCTTCCTGACCCAGCACACATAATTGGGTTCCTGTTTCCTCTTTGTGAATTCTCTGGCTTGTGCACTGGACTATGGACTCTGCTACTACCCAACCCAGCTCCCCCTTCAGCTCCAGCTCCTGTTCCAAGAAGGAGCCGATCTTCTGTTAACCAACCCGGACCTTGGGCTGATCTCCACCTCCAATCCCCTTCGCCCGGACTTTGGGATTTCCAGTTTTCCTTTTTATGAAATAAATACGATATTTCCCTCCTTTTTATATGAAATAAAAAGAACATGTTTTCCTACTGTAATGAACTGGGGTTGGGATAGGGTTGCGGGTTGGGATACTATGAAATGCCTGTATAATAGCGATGCCTATGTCTTATGATTATGATATATGTAACCCTTATGAATTCCTCTGTATCCTCACCCCCTTGACCCTCTCCCCACAAGAAAACCAGCGTGACCAGGAACTGCCTGGGGAAAGAGCCCAAGCCTCTCTTCCCCAAATCACCCATTGATTAACTCATTTTGCATGGACAATGCTGCTGGCCCCCAATTTCGTCATCGGAGCAAGGCCAACGAAAGAGGAAGGGTCAACAGAGCCCCGGAAAGACAAAACTGATTATCTCAACCAGATGCTGTTGATCCCTCGGGCGGTCCGGCTTCGACCCAGCTATTCAAATTCCCTGCCAGACTCATCAAGGACAGGAAAGCCTTTGTTTGCCCCACATCACCTTCTTCCCGCCTTGGACAATAGCCCGCATTCCAGCTGGCAGGAAAGCCCAAATCCCATCATCTTTCCCCCATTGTCAGCGGCCGTCCCGCCTCCTCGCTCCTGATTGGCCAAGACTCAGGAGCGAGCGGAGGGCGCCCAATGGGCCTCCCGGGGCAAGGAAATGCTCCCATTGGCTTCTGGCGGAGGCGGGTTGCCAATCAGCGTGAAGCCGGCTGCCAGAAGGCGGGTGGGATTTTCAAACTGTTTTTCCTTTGTTCTGACTGTATAAAAATGCCAGAAAATCTCTCTGCTGCATGCTTTGCAGTGGAACGATTCCTGTAACGCATCCATTCAGCTGAATCGCAAATAAACGCCTCGATCCTGGACTCCTTTCGCCTCTGGTGAGCTGATTTGCTTTTAGATAACTTTTGCGCTCTTGGATTGGCTTCCGGAAAAATCTCACCAAGGTTCCCAGGACCCTTTTTGGTGCGGTCCTTGGGCTCTCCTGTTTGGGAGAGCCCCCTAAAAGAGCTCGATAACACTTGCAAACAACAGTTCATCCCATTGTTCCCAATATGACTGTGCATCTGATTCAAGAGCGACAGGTGCGTTTGGACCAAGTCGGGTTCTTAAAGTGAGGGAGGATGTCTTCTAAAGCTAGCAAAACATACCCAAGGAGAGACTATTCTCAGATTTTGGATTTGTTGCACATAATTGCTGCAAAAGGTATCTTTTCAATGCAAATTTTTGAAGGCCAGATTTGGACTGACACCTTCTAATTCTTGGAGATCTACCTTCTAATCGTGAAAGGTCCATCTTCTAATCTTTCAAGGTAATCTATGGAGTACCATCTTGGAAATCCAATTTCTAATCCTTGAAGGTCCACCTGTTTCTTAGAGATTCATTTTCGTATCGTTGGAAACCCACCTTCTCATCTGTGGAGACCCACTTTCTAACCCTTGGAGACCCATCTTCTCACTCTTAGAGGCCCATCTTCTCACCCTTCGAGGTCCACCTTCAGATCTTGGGTCCACCTTCTCCTCATTGCATAATCACTCTGACTAAGGATCGAAGTCCACCTACTAATTCCTGGACGTCCACCTTCTGATCTTCAGGATCCACCTTCATTGCCAATCCACTCTTTGATCCTTGGAAGACCACCTGTTAATCCTTGGAGGTTCATCTTCTACATCTTGGAGTCCACCTTCTATTCCTTGGAGGTCCACGTTCTAATCTTTGGAGGCCCATCTTCTCATCCTTGGACCTTCTGATCTTCAGGGTCCACCTTCTCTTCATTGCAGTCAGTCTTTAATCCTTAGAAGTCCACCTACTAAGCCTTTGAGGTCTATCTTCTACATCTTGGAGTCCACCTTCTATTCCTTACAGGTCCTTGGATGCCCACCTTCCCATCCTTGGACAAGTTTTATGAGGGGTTTCTGTACTGAATTGATTTAAGTTCAGTTTCTACATCCTGGAGTCCTTGGAGGTCCACCTTCTAATCTTCAGAGTCCACCTTCTCTTCCTGGAGGTCCAGCTTGTACAATCTGGAGTCCTTGGCAGTCCACCTTCTGATCTTCAGAGTCCACCTTCTCTTCCTGGAGGCCCAGCTTGTACAATCTGGAGTCCTTGGCGGTCCACCTTCTGATCTTCAGAGTCCACCTTCTCTTCATTGCATAGTCACTCTAAAGACTATGGAATGAAGTTCACTTACTAATTTCTGGAGGTCCAGCTTGTACAATCTGGAGTCCTTGGCGGTCCACCTTCTGATCTTCAGAATCCACTTTCTCTTCCTGGAGGTCCAGCTTGTACAATCTGGAGTCCTTGGTGGTCCACCTTCTGATCTTCAGAGTCCACCTTCTCTTCCTGGAGGTCCAGCTTGTACAATCTGGAGTCCTTGGAGGTCCACCTTCTGATCTTCAGAGTCCATCTTCCCTTTCTGGAGGTCCAGCTTGTACATTCTGGAGTCCTTGGTGATCCACCTTCTGATCTTCAGAGTCCCCCTTCTCTTCATTGCATAGTCACTCTAAAGACTATGGAATGAAGTCCACCTACTAAGTCCTGGAGGTACAGCTTGTACATTCTGAAGTCCTTGGCGGTCCACCTTCTGATCTTCATAGTCCACCTTCTCTTCATTGCATAATCACTTTAAAGACTATGGAATGAAGTCCACCTACTAATTCCTGGAGGTCCAGCTTCTACATTCTGGAGTCCTTGGAGGTCCACCTTCTGATCTTCAGGGACCACCTTCTCTTCATTGCATAGTCACTCTGACTACGGAATGAAGTCCACCTACTAATCCCTGGAGGTCCAGTTTCTACATTCTGGAGTCCTTGGAGGTCCACCTTCTGATCTTCAGAGTCCACCTTCATTGCCAATCCACTCTTTGATCCTTGGAGGACCAGCTGTTAATCCTTGGAAGTTCATCTTCTACATCTTGGAGTCCATCTTCTATTCCTTGGAGGTCCACGTTCTAATCTTTGGAGGCCCATCTACTCATCCTTGGACCTTCTGATCTTCAGGGTCCTCCTTCTCTTCATTGCATAGTCACTCCTTAATCCTTGGAAGTCCCCCTACTAATTCCTGGAGGTCCAGCTTGTACATTCTGGAGTCCTTGGAGGTCCACCTTCTGATCTTCAGGGTCCACCTTCTCTTCATTGCAGATGCCTCTTTGATCCTTGGAAATCCACCTACTAATTCTTTGAGGTCTTAGAGTCCATCTTCTAGTCCTTAGAGGCTCGTTTTCTAATCCTTGGAAGCCCATTTTCTCATCCTTGGAGTTCCACCTCCTGATCTTCATGGTCCACCTTCACTTCATTGTCAATTCACTTTTTGATCCTTGGAGGACCACCTGTTAAACCTTGGAATTTCATCTTCTACATCTTGGAGCCCACCTTCTATTCCTTGGAGGTCCACTTTCTAATCTTTGGAGGCCCATCTTCTCATTCTTGGACCTTCTAATCTTCAGGGTCCACCTTCTCTCCATTGCATAGTCACTCTTTAATCCTTGGAAGTCCACCTACTAATCCTTTGAGGTCTATCTTCTACATCTTGGAGTCCACCTTCTATTCCTTAGAGGTCCTTGGATGCCCACCTTCCCATCCTTGGACAAGTTTTATGAGAGGTTTCTGTATTGAATTGATTTAGGTCCAGTTTCTACATGCTGGATTCCTTGGAGGTCCACCTTCTAATCTTCACAGTCCACCTTCTCTTCCTGGAGGTCCAGTTTCTACATTCTGGAGTCCTTGGAGGTCCACCTTCTGATCTTCAGGGTCCTCCTTCACTTCATTGCCAATCTATTCTTTGATCCTTGGATGCCCACCTTCCCATCCTTGGACAAGTTTTATGAGAGGTTTCTGTATTGAATTGATTTAGGTCCAGTTTCTACATGCTGGATTCCTTGGAGGTCCACCTTCTAATCTTCACAGTCCACCTTCTCTTCCTGGAGGTCCAGTTTCTACATTCTGGAGTCCTTGGAGGTCCACCTTCTGATCTTCAGGGTCCTCCTTCACTTCATTGCCAATCTATTCTTTGATCCTTGGATGCCCACCTTCCCATCCTTGGACAAGTTTTATGAGAGGTTTCTGTATTGAATTGATTTAGGTCCAGTTTCTACATGCTGGAGTCCTTGGAGGTCCACCTTCTAATCTTCAGAGTCCACCTTCTCTTCCTGGAGGTCCAGCTTGTACATTCTGGAGTCCTTGGAGGTCCACCTTCTGATCGTCAGGGTCCTCCTTCACTTCATTGCCAATCCACTCTTTGATCCTTGGAGGACCACCTTCCCATCCTTGGACAGGTTTTATGAGGGGTTTCTGTATTGAATTGATTTGGGTCCAGTTTCGACATGCTGGAGTACTTGGAGGTCCACCTTCTAATCTTCAGAGTCCACCTTCTCTTCCTGGAGGTCCAGCTTGTACATTCTGGAGTCCTTGGAGGTCCACCTTCTGATCGTCAGGGTCCTCCTTCACTTCATTGCCAATCCACTCTTTGATCCTTGGAGGACCACCTTCCCATCCTTGGACAAGTTTTATGAGGGGTTTCTGTATTGAATTGATTTAGGTCCAGTTTCAAAATGCTGGAGTCCTTGGAGGTCCATTCAGGGTCCTCCTTCACTTCATTGCCAATCCACTCTTTGATCCTTGGAGGGCCACCTTCCCATCCTTGGGCAAGTTTATGAGGGGTTTCTGTATTGAATTGATTTAGGTCCAGTTTCTACATGCTGGAGTCCTTGGAGGTCCACCTTCTGATCTTCAGAGTCCACTTTCTCTTCCTGGAGGTCCAGCTTGTACATTCTGGAGTCCTTGGAGGTCCACCTTCTGTTCTTCAGGGTCCTCCTTCACTTAATTGCCAATCCACTCTTTAGTTCTTGGAGGACCACCTGTAAATCCTTGGAGGTTCATCTTCTACATCTTCTACATCTTCTACAGACTTGCATCCTTCTTCCTAACACTTCACTATACAGAACTCATAGTATTGGTGGGTACCATTAAAAATTGAAAACAGAGCAGAAAACTATCATAGCCAGTTCCAAAAAGCCGGCCACGAGAGACTTCCACCTGCCGATGGAACCACAGGGTGGGTTTTTATTCTCACGTTCTGTCCATTCTGGAGTTATCATGCACATCTTCCAGTTGGTGCTCAGCAACAGTCTGGTGAGCTCGCGAGTGTCCTGGGAAAAGGCCCAGGGAGAATAGCTGTTCATCTCTTCCTCCTCAAATCAATAAAACCCCATGAGGTAGCAAATGCTTTTAGAGTGGACAACAACACAGCAAGGAGACAAGTCTCCATCTGGTTTCCCCAAGTGCAAAATGAGGAGGCCTTCTTTGGAGAGGAGGCCAGCCACCTCATCCTCTCTCTCTCCATTCCCCGGCTTGCTGATTAGAAGACTCCCAGGAGGATGTCTTTGCAGAATCTCTCCGATTTGCAGTCCCCAAGGTCGCTGAGGCTGGGAGGGGGAAGTGTTATACTCGAAAAGTTTTGTAGCTGACTGGGGATATAAACAAGAAGCGCTTCGAGCAATAAAAATGCCCTGAGTTCCCATCTACAGTATCCACAAGGGGGACATCTCTGAATGTACTGTGGAAACACGAAACCATGGATAATAGTGAAGCCTATTGAATGACTTCCCTGGAAGTTATCGTCGAGTTGTGCCGGAGGATCTATGAAATTCCTAGAGAGGAGATATTACGTCAAGTGTGCCTAGATGAAATGATGGGCATGGGAGTTATAGTGCATGAGGCTAGGAAAGAAACATCGATAGGCCAACAGGGTAAAGTTGGTAGGCAACAGCCTCGGAAGTACAGGGTCAGGGACGGCTCGTCCATTACGCGAAGTAAGCGGTCGCAGAACACTTTTTTTGCCAGGGGCGCAGAGGCACCTCTGTAAATGCCCCTCGACCGCCACTTGAGGAGCGCCCCCTCAGCTCACAACAACCCTAGAAGTCCAAGGGGAGCCTCGGCTTTCCTGCCTCGCTGTCGGGCGATCGTCTTCCCAAAAGGGCCGGGCCCTTGAGCCTCGCCTAGCCCCTTTCGTTCCTGCTCCACCCGGCCACCAGGTGCGCGAGCAGAGCCGGCGCTCAATCGTTTTCCGCGTTCGATCCCTTCCCCATGACAGGCTCCCTTTCCCGATCCCCCGGCACTCCACCTGCCTCCTCTCCTCTCCCCAATCCGCGGGTGGGCCAAGGGGCGGAGCCGCCGTGTCTGGCCCGTTTTGGGTCCGGAGGCATGTCTGTAGACCCCAGCATGCACACCAAAAGTCGCCTCTTCTCCTGACTTTCTCTTCAGTCATTGGGACCAAGAGAGAGAGAGAGAGAGAGAGAGAGCCCTTCCGGCTGGAGGTATCTCCCACCTCCGCTCCCTCCTTTGTTTTTGCGCCTACCTTCAGGAAAGGTGGGCATCTCCACCTCTCTCTCTCTCTCTCTCTCTCTTGGAAAGTCGGGAGAAGAGGTGACTTTTGGTGCACACGCCGGGGTCTTCAGGCACGCCTCCGGACCCAAAGCAGACCAGGCAAGGGAGCAAGTGCGGCAAGTGTAGTTACTGGGATGTATAGTTCACCTACAATCAAAGAGCATTCTGAACTCCACCAATGATGGAATTGAACCAAATATGGCATACAGAACTCCCACGACAAACAGAAAATATATATCAATGATTGGTTGGTTGTGGCACACATTACTCCCACGACAAACAGAAAATATATATCAATGATTGGTTGGGGGGGGGGGCAAAATACTGTTTGCTTACCTTTGAAAATTACCTAGGGCCATCTTTGGTCTAATCCTGAAGTTCCCCAAGACCCATCAATGTCTTCACTACTCCAACCTTCAAACGTGCCACTGCTTATGGGTTCAGCACAAATATCTCATATCTCTTGAACCCTTGTCCAATCCATCCCATCAGACCCAGAATCTGATATCCCATCATCCATATCATTTGCATCAAAACCTTCAAAAGAATCTTCATCTGTTGGCTCACTAAGTATCTCCTGGATTCTTTTCCTTTGTTGCTCTTCATCATAGTCTTGCTCGCGAGTAGTTTTCCTGCCTCTCCTAATACAACTAGTAGGCTTGGGTAACAACGGAAAAAATTGTTTCTAAACTCGTTTCGTTTTTAGGGGGTCCATCGCATTTCTTTTTTTAAAGAATTCCGAATTTTTTCTTTGAAAAATTTCCAAATATACGAAATTTTGTAAAATTTCGAATTGATTCGTTAATGGCGGACGCAATTGCGCAATATGCTAAAAAAAAACCTCCAAATGGGACAAGGGGAACTTCTGAAGCTTCCCTCTCCCTCTGTTGTTGACTGTTGGTGTGAAAAAAACAAACAACAACTATATTATATTATATTATTATAATATTATAATATTATATTATATTATATTATTGTATATTATATTATTATAATATATTACATTATATATATTATATATTATTATATTATATTATTATAATATTATATATATTATATTTTATATTATTATATTATATTATTGTATATTATATTATTATAATATATTATAATAATATAATATAATATAATATAATATTATAATATATTATATTTTATATATTATATTATATTATATATTGTTATATTATATCTAATCAAGGTGAAAGAAGAAAGCGCAAAAGCCGGGTTGCAGCTGAACGTCAAAAAAACCAAGATTATGGCAACAAGAATGATTGACAACTGGAAAATAGAGGGAGAAACCGTGGAGGCCGTGACAGACTTTGTATTCCTAGGTGCAAAGATGAGTGCAGTTGCAGACTGTGGCCAGGAAATCAGAAGACGCTTCCTTCTTGGGAGGAGAGCAATGTCCAGTCTCGATAAAATAGTAAAGAGTAGAGACATCAGACTGGCAACAAAGATCCATTTCCTAGTCAAAGCCATGGTCTTCCCTGTAGTCACCTACGGATGTGAGAGCTGGACCTTCGGGAAGGCTGAGCGAAGGAAGAGAGATGCTTTTGAGCTGTGGTGTTGGAGGAAAGTTCTGAGAGTGCCTTGGACTGCGAGAAGATCCAACCAGTCCATCCTCCAGGAAATAAAGCCCGACTACTCACTGGAGGGAAGGATACTAGAGACAAAGCTGAAGTCCTTTGGCCACATCATGAGGAGACAGCAAAGCCTAGAGAAGACAATGATGCTGGGGAAAGTGGAAGGCAAAAGGAAGAGGGGCCGACCAAGGGCAAGATGGATGGATGGCATCCTTGAAGTGACTGGACTGACCTTGAGGGAGCTGGGGGTGGTAACGGCCGACAGGGAGCTCTGGCGTGGGCTGGTCCATGAGGTCACGAAGAGTCGGAGACGACTGAACGAATGAACAACAACAACAACAATAAGTAAATATCAGGAGATCTAGGGAATTTTTTCATTAATATTTTTTTGGTAATGGTGTGAATTTCTTTCCAATATTTTTGGACTTTTTTACACTCCCACCATACATGGATGAAAGTTCCTTTTTCTTTGCCACATTTCCAACAGGTATTTGAGATTCCTTTATTAAATTTTGCTAGTTTCTCAGGCGTATAATACCATCGGTAGTACATCTTGTACCAAATTTCCTTTATATCACTAGCTACCATAGATTTTATTTTGTTGTTCCATATGTCTTCCCATTGACTCATTAGTATATTGTGGCCTAAATCTTTAGTCCATTGGACTTGGCAGTTTTTCACCTGCTCATCTTCTGTTGACCATTTTAACAATTGTTGGTAAAGTATTAAGGTATAGAAGGAGTGTACCGAGGTCTCCAGTCTTCGGTCCCAGGTTTACGATAGCGCGCTCCCCTGCTAGAACCTCTAAACAAGCTCAAGGTTCAGCACAAATATCTCGAATCTCTTCAACCCTTGTGAAACCCATCCCATCAGACCCAGAATCTGATATCCCATCATCCATATCATTTGCATCAAAACCTTCAAAAGAATCCTCATCTGTTGGCTCACTAAGTATCTCCCGGATAATTTTCCTTTGTTGCTCTTCATCATAGTCTTGCTCGCGAGTAGTTTTCCTGCCTCTCCTAATACAACTAGTGTTACTATCACTGCCAGCAGACTCTATCACAACAGTTAGGACGCTGGAATAAAACACACGCTGCGTAACAAGCAGCACTCTTTTCGGGATCACCATTTCCCCCCGAATATGCCAGGCATCGTATTTGTGTGCAATCTCTTTCAAGTCAAAACCAGTCGGTGGCAGAAGGGAGACAGCGACAGGCCCGGTCCCTCCTCCTGTGGTTTCTGGCAAGGCTTCTCCTGGCAGACTTCCTACCCGCTGCTGCAGCTGAGCGTGCGTCTTTATTGGGCAGTAATTCACGGCACTTCTTAAACTGTCAGGAATTTTAGAAATTAATGGGCAGTAGGACGCTGCTGCGAAATATATAGGAGATATATAACTTCTCGCTGAAGCTCCCCGGGAGATTGGCAGCTGCCTCTTGGCTCGTGGCGAGCACCACCTCCTCATGTCTGGCAGATGGAAACTGAAAAAAGCAGAATGGAAAGAAAAGGCCAAAGTTGTGATATTGGAGGTGACTCCCCCCCCCCCCCCCAGGACTCTGTAAAAGATGGTTCAAAACCAAGGAATTCATAGTTTTACCAAGGACACCAGGTTGGAATGATCCCATAATCCCCTATCTCTCCTCCATAAAACCTGCTTGCCAGGTTTTAATGGATTCATTTCCATTGGTGAAACCCGAGGATGTGGACAAGATACTTGGAGGAATGAGGCCTACCACATGCATCCTAGACCCCTGTCCATCCTGGCTTTTGAAGCAAGCCAGAGGGGGATTGGCTGAGTGGGTTAAGGTGGTGGTTAATGCCTCCCTTCAGGAAGGCAAGATTCCAGCGAGCTTAAAACAAGCTATAATAAAACGGCTGTTGAAAAAACCATCACTGGACCCCACTCAATTCGACAACTTTCGGCCAGTTTCCAATCTCCCCTTTTTGGGCAAAGTCCTGGAACGTGTGGTGGCTTCACAACTCCAGGTATTCTTGGACGACACGGATTATCTGGATCCGGCACAGTCTGGCTTCAGACCGGGACATGGAACCGAGACAGTCTTGGTCGCCTTAGTCGATGATCTTCGCCGGGAATTGGACAGGGGGAGTGTGTCCCTGTTGGTTCTACTGGACCTCTCTTCGGCCTTCGATACCGTCCACCACGGTATCCTTCTGAGACGCCTCGCAGGAATGGGTCTTGGGGGTACTGCATTGCAGTGGCTCCAGTCCTTCCTCAAGGTTCACTCCCAGAAGGTGTCACTAGGGGACTCCTGCTCGACTCCTCGGCCACTGCACTGTGGAGTCCCGCAGGGCTCAATACTGTCCCCTATGTTGTTTAACATATACATGAAGCCGTTGGGAGAGATCATCCGGAGTTTTGGGGTACGATGTCATCTGTACGCAGATTATGTCCAACTCTATCACTCTTTTCCACCTGCCACTAAGGAGGCTGTTCAGGTCATGAACCGGTGCTTGGCCGCTGTCACGGACTGGATGAGGGACAACAGATTGAAACTAAATCCAGACAAGACAGAGGTACTCCTGGTCAGTCGTAAGGCCAAACAGGGTACGGGGTTACAGCCTGTGCTGGACGGGGTCACACTCCCCCTGAAAGCACAGGTACGCAGTCTGGGAGTTCTCCTGGATTCATCGCTGAGCCTGGAACCCCAGTTCTCAGCGGTGGTTAGGGGAGCGTTCGCACAATTAAAACTTGTGCGCCAGCTGCGTCCGTACCTTGGGAGGGCTGACTTGGCCACGGTAGTACACGCTTTGGTTACATCCCGCTTAGACTACTGCAACGCTCTCTACGTGGGGTTGCCTTTGAAGACTGCCCAGAAGCTGCAGCAAGTCCAACGTGCGGCAGCCAGATTACTAACGGGGGCTGGGTACAGGGAGCACACCACTCCGCTGTTACGCCAGCTCCACTGGCTGCCAATTAGCTTCCGAGCACAATTCAAAGTGCTGGTGTTGACCTATAAAGCCCTAAACGACTCTGGCCCTATTTACCTCTCCGAATGTATTCTCCCCTACGAACCATCAAGATTATTAAGATCGTCTGGAGAGGCCCTGCTCTCGGTCCCACCGGCCTCGCAAGCACGGCTGGTGAGGACGAGGGACAGGGCCTTCTCGGTGGTGGCCCCGCGACTCTGGAACTCTCTCCCTCTGGAGGCCAGAACCGCCCCATCCATCCTAACATTTAGGAAACGGGTGAAGACGTGGCTGTGGAGTCAGGCCTTCGAGGAATGAGACAACACCATAGGACCCTGGATGGAAGTTGAGGTAGATCCATCTTAATAGGACGACTGACCACTGTAGTTTTATATATAGTGTTTTTAAAGTTGTTTTTGTAATTGTGATATATGATATTTTAATGAGTGTATATGTTTTTTATGGCCGGAAACCGGGCGGAGTCCCTCAATGAGGTTGAGAAGCTCGGTATAGAAAACTGTGAAATAAATAAATAAATAAATAAATAACTGAAACAGCAGAATGGAAAGAAAAGGCCAAAGTTGTGATATTGGAGGTGACACCCCCCGCCCCCCCCCCCCCAGGACTCTGTAAAAGATTTATTTATTTTTATTTATTTATTTGACTTGTATACCGCCACTCTCAATTTGGCTCGGAGCGGTTTACAGCAGTAGATTAAAACAATACAACCAACTTTAAAATACAATAAAAACGCGAAACAGACATAGTCCCGAGTTATTCACCCATTGAAACCTTGTCGGAAAAGAAAGGTTTTACAGGCTTTCCGAAAAGCAAGTCGGTCTCGGATGGTTCGGGTTTCAACTGGCAAGGCATTCCATAAATAAGGGGCCACGATCAAGAAGGCTCTCTGCCTAGTAGAGGACAAATGATAAGTCCGGATGTTGGGGACTTCAAGCAAATTTTGGTCCTCGGACCGAAGTAATCTCTGGGGTTGGTAGGGAGATAAGCGGGCCCTCAGGTACACTGGCCCCAGACCATATAAGGCCTTAAAGGTACCTTGAAAGTAATCTGGTACTCATTCGGGAGCCAGTGCAGCTATTGTAGAATTGGGGTGATACGACACCTCGCCAGCACCCCGGCGAGAAGACGAGCCGCCGCATTTTGCACCAGTTTCAGTTTCTGGATCACTGACAAGGGAAGGCCAATGTAGAGGGCGTTACAGTAGTCAAGCCTCGAGATGAACGTCGCCTGGATCACCGTAGCCAGGTCGTTCCTAGATAGGAAGGGAGCCAGTCGCCTAGCCTGACGTAGATGGAAAAACAACAGAGACCTGGGCCTCCATTGTGAGCAGAGGGTCCAATAAGACATCAAGACTCTTTACAGAAGGTGATGGACGTAGTGTCTCTCCATCCAGGGTAGGCAGCTAGGTCTCCCTCCCACCCGGACGGCCCAGCCAAAGGATCTCCGTCTTCGCTGGGTTCACCCTCAACCTGCTGGCATGCAACCATCCAGTAACGGCCTCAAGGCACTGATGGAAATTTTCGGGTACAGAGTCCGGCTGGCCCTCCATCCTCAGAATGAGCTGAGTGTCGTCAGCGTACTGGTGGCACTCAAGCCCAAAGCTCTGCAGTTTGAACCAGCTGAGCAAGTGGTCGCATATAGATGTTAAACAAGAGAGGGGAGAGAATGGCCCCCTGAGGAACCCCACAAGAGAGAGAGGGGGGACCTCTCAGAGACCAGGCCTCCCCTCTCCACTCGCTGTCCACGGTTGTGAAGAAAAGAGAACAGCCAGTTCAAAGCTCTCCCCCTGACTCACTCCAGCAACAGCAAGGCGGTGGGTCAAAAGATGGTGGTCGACTGCCAAATGCTGCTGTGAGATCCAATAACACAAGCAGCGCCAACCCGCTCTGGTCAAGCTGGCATCGAAGGCGATCCGTGATGGAGACCAGCACAGTCTCTGTCCCTTTCCCCGCACGGAAGCCGGACCGGAAGGGATCTAGTCCGGCTGTGTCGTCTAGGAATTGCTGCAACTGCTCCGCTGCTGCCCTCTCCATCACCTTGCCCAGGAACGAGAGATTTGAAACTGGGCGGTAACTGGAGGGAACCAAACAATCTAAGTCTGGTTTCTTCAGCAGGGGAGAGAGAGGCCACCGCCTCTTTTAAACCCTCTGGAAAAACTCCTTGCTCAAGGGAGCTGTTGATAATCTTCAACAGAGGGTCGCGTAATCCCTCCAAGCAGGATTTCACCAACCAAGAGGGACACGGATCGAGCAAGCAAGTGGTCGGTCTAGCTGCAGCTATGAGCCTATCGACAGCCCCTGCGTCCAGCGGGATGAACCGGTCGAGGATGGGCCCAGCAAGTGGCCACGGAGTCTCAAGTTCTCTCACTGTATCAATTGTGGTGAGGAGGTCCCGGTGAAGTAGCGAGATCTTGTCTGCAAAATAGCTCTGAAAAACCTCGGCTGGAGGGGCCTGATCACCACTTTTTGGGACGGTAGGAACCGTCGTTAGAGATCGAATTATTTTGAACAATTTTGCCGGACGTGAGCTATCAAAAAAGCATCTGTCAAGTAGGTAATTTAGGTGCCGCTGATGTGAGGAGGCTAATTTAACTAATTTATGATGCCATAAAACTCTCCAGCAGCGTGCAAAAGAATGAGGAAGTACTCCGTGGGTGTCACAAGTGGACAGTGAAGCGACAGCTCCCCCCGGTGGCTACTCTGGGTTTCACCCTTGAATTCATGAAGCTGGAAAGTTAAATAGCCTCTGTGTCTCTGTCTATATATGTTGTATGTCTATGGCATTGAATATTTGACATGTATATGTGCATTATGATCCACCCTGAGTCCCCTGCGGGGTGTGGAGGGGGGAATACAAATACTGTAAATAAATAAATAAATAAATAAATAGTGTCAAATATGCAAAGGAATGCAGAGCTGGTCACCTGCTGCTTATTCAGAGCAAACCTTATTTCTGAACAAACCTTATATCTTGGAGTCACCATAAATCGGAAATGACTTGAATTCGCACAACATCCAATTCAGCCTACCGGTAGTTGGGATTAATGATAAATGTAATAACTTGGAATGCCTTCCCCGGCTTGCTGACATGGATAATACTCGCTATCCTTGGCTGGCTGCACAAACCCACAAATCTTGATGCAATCTTCTCTATGCCTCTGAGCGTGGAAATATTTGGCTTTTCATCTCAAAAACGTATCTAACCATTTCCGATGGAGAGGGACAAAAAAACAGGGCTACTTGTAACATGTGGTAGGAACAGGGAATAAATTGCACCCTTGACCTTGGATCACCTATCTTCCTTCATCAGAGCCACGAAACGCATAGGAATGTTTTCTTCATATTCCTCTTAAACTATTGGGTTTTCTGCTTACGCAAAGAGCATGGTGAGTTGACAGAAATGTAAGGAAGTCGGTAGAAGTCTCGGAAGTCAGTGAAAGCTTCGGAAATCAGTAAGAGACACAGAAGTCGGTAAAAGCCTCGAAAGTCAGTAAGAGACTCAGAAGTCAGTAAAAGCCTGGGAAATCCGTAAGAGACTCGGAAGTTGGTAAAAGCCTTGGAAGTCAGTAAGAGACTCGGAAGTCGGTAAAAGCCTGGGAAATTGGTAAAAGCCTCAGATGCCAGTAAGAGACTCTGAAGTCGGTAAAAGCCTCGGAAGTCAGTACGAGACTCGGAAGTCAGTAGAAGCCTCGGAAATTGGTAATAGCCTCAGAAGTCAGTAAGAGACTCAGAAGTCGGAAAAGCCTCGAAAGTTGGTAAAAGCCTCAGAAGTCAGTAAGAGACTCGGAAGTCAGAAAAGCCTCAAAAGTTGGTAAAAGCTTCAGAAGTCAGTAAGAGACTCGGAAGTTGGTAAAAGCCTCAAAAATCGGTAAAAGCCACAGAAGTTGGTAAGAGCCTCGGAAGTCAGTAAGAGACTTGGAAGTTGGTAAAAGCCTCAAAAGTCAGTAAAAGCCACAGAAGTTGGTAAAAGCCTCGGAAGTCAGTAAAAGCCTCAGAAGTTGATAAAAGCCTCAGAAGTCAGTAAGAGACTCAGAAGTCGGAAAAGCCTAGGAAGTCGGTAAAAGCCTCGGAAGTCAGTAAGAGACTTGGAAGTCGGTAAAAGACTTGGAAGTCAGTAAGAGACTCAGAAGTCAGTAAAAGCCTCAGAAGTCAGTAAGAGACTCGGAAGTCAGTAAGAGACTCGGAAGTCAGTAAAAGCCTCGGAAGTCGGTAAAAGCCTCGGAAGTCGGTAAAAGCCTCGGAAGTCAGTAAAAGCCGCGGAAGTCAGTAAAAGCCTCGGAAGTCGGTAAAAGCCTCGGAAGTCGGTAAAAGCCTCGGAAGTCAGTAAAAGCCGCGGAAGTCAGTAAAAGCCTCGGAAGTCAGTAAGAGACTCGGAAGTCGGTAAAAGCCTCGGAAGTCAGCAAGAGACTCGGAAGTCAGCAAGAGACTCGGAAGTCAGTAAGAGACTCGGAAGTCAGTAAAAGCCTCGGAAGTCAGTAAGAGACTCGGAAGTCGGTAAAAGCCTCGGAAGTCAGTAAGAGACTCGGAAGTCGGTAAAAGCCTCGGAAGTCAGTAAGAGACTCGGAAGTCGGTAAAAGCCTCGGAAGTCAGTAAGAGACTCGGAAGTCGGTAAAAGTCTCGGAAGTCAGAAAGAGACTCGGAAGTCGGTAAAAGCCTCCGAAGTCAGAAAGAGACTCGGAAGTCGGTAAAAGCCTCCGAAGTCAGTAAGAGACTCAGAAGTCGGTAAAAGCCTTGGAAGTCAGTAAGAGACTCGGAAGTCGGTAAAAGCCTCGGAAGTCAGTAAAAGACTTGAAAATCAGTTAGAGACTCGGAAGTCGGTAAAATCTTTGGAAGTCAGTAAGAGACTCGGAAGTCGGTAAAAGCCTCGGAAGTCAGTAAGAGACTCGGAAGTCGGTAAAAGCCTCAGAAATTGGTAAAAGCCTCAGAAGTTGGTAAAAGCCTTGGAAGTCAGTAAGACACTCGGCCTTTTAATTCTTTCCACCTGTATCCTGAAGAGACCTCACAACCTCTGAGAATGCCAGCCACAGATACAGGCGAAACTTCAAGAGAGAATGTTTCTGGAACATGGCCATATTTCACACCCCTTGCAATATGCTGACTTGCAAAGTGCAGGGCTTCAAGGTCAGTGAGAGGAGCCAGAAACCACAACAATAGATAAGGAGTTGGACGAAGAGGCCTCACAACCTCTGAGGATGCCAGCCACAGATACAGGCGAAACTTCAAGAGAGAATGCTTCTGGAACATGGCCATATTTCACACCCCTTGCAATATGCTGACTTGCAAAGTGCAGGGCTTCATGGTTGGTGAGAGGAGACAGAAACTGCAACAATAGAGAAGGAGTTGGGCGAAGAGGCCTCACAACCTCTGAGGATGCCTGCCACAGATGGGGGCGAAAGATGAGGAGAGAATGCTTTTGGAACATGACCATATTGCACACCCCTTGCAATATGCTGACTTGCAAAGTGCAGGACTTCAAGGTCGGTCAGAGGGGCCAGAAACTGCAACATTAGATAAGGAGTTGGACAAAAAGACCTCACAACCTCCCTTCGGGGGGAGAAGGACGGGGTATAAATATTGGAAATAAAATAAATAAACCTTTGAGGATGCCTGTCACAGATGCAGGCAAAACATGGCCATATTTCACGCCCCTTGCAATATGCTGACTTGCAAAGTGCAGGGTTTCAAGGTTGGTCAGAGGAGCCAGAAACAACAACATTAGATAAGGAGTTGGGAGAGAATGTTTCTGGAACGTGGCCATATTGCATACCTCTTGCAATATGCTGACTTGGTCGGTGGGAGGAGGTCGGTGGGAGGAGGTCGGTGGGAGGAGCCCGAAACTGCAACATTAGATAAGGAGTTGTGCGAAGAGACCTCATAACCTCTGAGGATGCCAGACACAGATGCAGGCAATGCTTCAGGAGAGAATACTTCTGGAACATGGCCATATTTCACACCCCTTGCAATATGCTGACTTTCAAAGTGCAGGGTTTCAAGGTTGGTCAGAGGAGCCAGAAACAGCAACATTAGATAAGGAGTTGGGTGAAGAGACCTCCTGAAACATCAGGAGAGAAAGCTTCTGCAATATGGCCATACAGCTTGAAAAACCTACAAGGTTCGTCAGAGGAGCCAGAAACTGCAACATTAGATAAGGAGTTGGGTAAAGAGAGCTCCTGAAACATCAGGAGAAAAACCTGACACATCATCTCCCTCTCTTTGCAACCCGGAGGCAAACATGTCTTGCAGTAGGTTTTTCTCCTGATGTTTCAGGAGCTCTCTTCACCCAACTCCTTATCTAATGTTGCAGTTTCTGGCTCCTCTGACCAACCTTGTATGTTTTTCAAGCTGTATCACAATTGGACCTACAACACGTTGACGTCTTTGCTGAGCAGCTACGTTTTCCGAGCCATGAGGGCAGGACCTTACACCAGGATTGCCTTGGTCTCTGGAGCGTTTACGGCCCATCGATAGACGCTCGAAAAGCTCCGTTTAGCACTTCAGAGGTGCAGCAAAGTTGAACAAATTGGCTCTCTGAAGCCGGCCTCCACTTTGGGGGATTCTGGTGTTATTGACCGGCTTCAGAAAGGCCTACTTCCTTTCAACTGGGAGAGATCAGAAAGCGGCTGTTGGGCGAACGAGAATCCTTTCGGTGGCATTATAGACTCGAGATGAAATATGAGCTCCGGCGGTCCCTTTGCCGCCACGCTAGGCAGGAATAAGAAAATGGAGATCAATACGAGGAGCAGGGATAAGAACAGAGCTGCAGGGAGAGGACCTTCCCTCATCAAAGATTTGATCTCGCCGACAAATTGAGAGCACAATCAATTCTTCATTGCTCCCGAGTGAGTCAACTTGCCGTCGTCGTCGTCATCGTCCTCCGGGCCCCCTCCTCCTGCGCTTGGCACAACACTGCTGGAATGCAAATGGATGTGGGCAGAGGCGGCCCTAGGTAATTTTCAATGGTAAGCAAATAGTATTTTGGTCCCCCTCCCCGCAACCAATCATTGATATATATTTTCTGTTTGTCGTGGGAGTTCTGTGTGCCACAACCAACCAATCATTGATATATATATTCTGTTCGTCGTGGGAGTTCTGTGTGTCATATTTGGTTCAATTCCATCATTGGTGGAGTTCAGAATGCTCTTTGATTGTAGGTGAACTATACATCCCAGTAACTACAACTCGCATATGTCAAGGTCTATTTCCCCAGAGGCGGCCCTAAGTAATTTTCAATGGTAAGCAAACAACCAATCATTGATATATATATATATATATATTCTGTTCGTCATGGGAGTTCTGTGTGCCATATTTGGTTCAATTCCATCATTGGTGGAGTTCAAAAGGCTCTTTGATTGTAGGTGAACTATACATCCCAGTAACTACAACTCGCATATGTCAAGGTCTATTTCCCCAGAGGCGGCCCTAAGTAATTTTCAATGGTAAGCAAACAACCAATCATTGATATATATATATATTCTGTCCGTCGTGGGAGTTCTGTGTGTCATATTTGGTTCAATTCCATCATTGGTGGAGTTCAGAATGCTCTTTGATTGTAGGTGAACTATACATCCCAGTAACTACAACTCGCATATGTCAAGGTCTATTTCCCCAGAGGCGGCCCTAAGTAATTTTCAATGGTAAGCAAACAACCAATCATTGATATATAGATAGGTATAGATATAGATATAGATATAGATATAGATATATTCTGTTCATCATGGGAGTTCTGTGTGCCATATTTGGTTCAATTCCATCATTGGTGGAGTTCAGAATGCTCTTTGATTGTAGGTGAACTATACATCCCAGTAACTACAACTCGCATATGTCAAGGTCTATTTCCCCAGAGGCGGCCCTAAGTAATTTTCAATGGTAATCAAACAACCAATCATTGATATATATTTTCTGTTTGTCGTGGGAGTTCTGTGTGCCACAACCAACCAATCATTGATATATATATTCTGTTCGTCGTGGGAGTTCTGTGTGCCATATTTGGTTCAATTCCATCACTGGTGGAGTTCAGAATGCTCTTTGATTGTAGGTGAACTATACATCCCAGTAACTACACTTGCCGCACTTGCTCCCTTGCCTGGCCCGCTTTGGGTCCAGAGGCGTGCCTGACGACCCCGGCGTGTGCACCAAAAGTCACCTCTTCTCCTGACTTTCTCCTCAGCCATTGGGACCGAGAGAGAGAGAGAGAGAGAGAGGTGGAGATGCCCACCTTTCCTGAAGGTAGGCGCAGAAATCTTTCCTGAAGGTAGGCGCAAAAACAAAGGAGGGAGCGGAGGTGGGAGATACCTCCAGCCGGTGGAGCTCTCTCTCTCTCTCTCTCTCTCTTGGTCCCGATGGCTGAAGAGAAAGTCAGGAGAAGAGGTGATTTTTGGGGTCTTCAGACACGCCTCCAGACCCAAAGTGGGCCAGGCGCAGCGGCTCCACCCCTTGTCCCACTTGCGGATTGGGGAGAGGAGAGGAGGCGGGTGGAGCACCGGGGGATCGGGAAAGGGAGCCGGTCATGGGGAAGGGATCGAACGCGGAGAACGATTGAGGGCCGGCTCTGCTTGCGCACCCAGTGGCCAGGTGGAGCAGGAACGAGAGGGGCGAGGCGAGGCTCAAGGGCCCGGCCCCTTTGGGAAGAGGATCGCCCACAACGAGGCAAGAAAGCCGAGGCTCCCCCTGGACTGCTAGGGCTGTTGTGAGCTGAGGGGGCGCTCCTCCTCAAGTGGCGGTTGAGGGGCATTTACAGAGGAGCCTCTGCGCCCCTGGCGAAAAAAAAAGTGTTCGGCGACCGCTTACTTCGCTTAATGGACGAGCCGCCCCTGCATGGGACATGCATGCACATCGTTCAGCATTAAACGTAAATTATTTTCAGTTTGTACATTTCCCCGCTTCTCCCAATTTCATCTAAAAGAGTTCCCTGCATTCCGACTCCTTTGTTCCCAAAGTTCCTACACGGTTGTGCATGCACATCTTATTCCATTCCCATGTGCAAGCATGATGAATATGAGTTCTTTTTTATTTAGATCATGAGATGTTCCACCTCTTTTCATTTGCATTTTGGAATGTTTGGAAGCAGATAGATAGATAGATAGATAGATAGATGGATGGATAGTCTCTCCCAGTTTTTAGTAGTACCTAATTTCTAGGAAAAGGAAGGAAGGAAGGGAAAGGAGGGAGGGAGTGATAAAGAAACGGAAAGAAAGAGAGGAAGGAGGGAAAGAAGTAAAGGAAGGAGATGGAAGGGAAGTAGAAAAAGGGAGGAAGGGAAAGAAGGAGGGGGTGGAGTGGATGGGCTTTAGGGCTCCCTTCCAACTGGTTGGCCATCTCTTGTAAATTTTAAAGGTATTTTTGTTTTTTGTTTTTCGTTGGGATTTTTTTTCCAGTGATGGTCACTCCTTGGATGGTGAGGAGTTTTGTTGCCAAATTTAGGGTCATTTGGCCCCGTAGTTATTTTTTGTTTTTAAAGTACTCATGACGCACAGAGCATTTTTATATATATAGATATGTAATATCCACGCTCTTGTTACATCCAGAATAGACTACTGCAACGCTCTCTACGTGGGGTTGCCCTTGAAGACTGTTCGGAAACTTCAACTAGTCCAGCGAGCGGTAGCCAGACTGCTCCCCGGAGTGACATACAGGGAACACACCACCCCCCTGCTGTGTCAGCTCCACTGGCTGCCAATCCAGTTCCGAGCACAATTCAAGGTGCTGGTTTTGACCTACAAAACCCTGTACGGTTCCGGTCCAGTGTATCTGTCCGAACGTATCTCCCTCTACGTCCCACCCCGGACTCTGAGATCATCTGGGGAGGCCCTGCTCTCGACCTCACCACTGTTACAAGTGAGGCTGGTGGGGACGAGGAGCAGGGCTTTCTCAGTGGTGGCCCCTCACCTGTGGAACTCACTCCCAGGGGAAATCAGAACATCATCATCCCTCCTCTCCTTCAGGAGGAAGGTAAAGACGTGGTTGTGGGACCAGGCCTTTGGGCAATCTGACAACTAGATAAGACAATCAGACGAGTAAGACCGACAGGATTGACGAAGTGGAACGGAAAACTAGAACTATGAATTAGCGAACGCTGACCATGTAGGAGGAGGAATTGGCTTGTATTGGTTTTGTATTTCAGTGTCAATGTTGATGTCTGTAGACAGTCCACGTCCTGCAGACATATAGCAGGGTTGGGAGGACAATAGCTTTATAAACAAGCCCCTTGGTCTCCCTACGGATGTCCCGGTCCTCAAACACTCTCTGCTTCATTTGGAAAAATGCTGCACTCGCAGAGCTCAGGCGGTGTTGAATTTCAGTGTCAATGTTGACTTTTTTGGAGAGGTGGCTGCCAAGGGAGTAGAAATGGTCCACATTTTCTATTGTTACACCATTAAGCTGTATTTCTGGCATTGGAGAGGGATTGACCGGTGACTGCTGGAAGAGCACTTTGGTTTTCTCGATGTTTAAGGACAAGCCAAGCTTCTCGTATGCTTCTGCAAAGGTGTTGAGAGTGGCTTGTAGGTCTTCTTCTGAATGCGCACAGACGACGTTGTCATCAGCATACTGGAGTTCTATAACAGATGTTGTTGTAACCTTGGTTTTGGCTTTCAGTCTGCTGAGGTTGAATAGCTTGCCATCTGTCCGATAGATGATTTCCACTCCGGTGGGAAGCTTCCCATCAACAAGAAGAAGTATCATGGTGACACACACACATATATATACACGCATACTCACAAACGTAAACACACACACACACACACATATATATGTACTGTCTGTTTGTGGGAAACGCATATCTCCCAAACCTTGAGAAACTACAAGCTGGGGAGAAAGAGGAAGGGAAAGAAAAGGGAAGGGAAGAGAAAGGAAGGAAGGAAAGAGGGAAGGAAGGAAAGAGGGAAGGAAGGAAGGAAAGATGGAAAGAAGGAAAGAGGGAAGGAAGGAAGGAAAGAAGGAAGGAAAGAGGGAAAGAAGGAAAGAGGGAGGGAGGGAGGGAAGGAAGGAAAGAGGGAGAGAAGAAAGGAAGGAGAGAAGGAAGAAAGAAAGGAAGGAAGGAAGGAAGGAAGGAAAGAAAGAACGAAAGAGGGAAGGAAGGAAAGAGGGAAGGAAGGAAGGAAGGAAGGAAGGAAGGAAGGAAGGAAGGAAAGAAGGAAGGAAGGAAAGAAGGAAGGAAAGAGGGAAGGAAGAAAAGAGGGAAGGAAGGAAGGAAGGAAAAGACAGAAGGAAAGAAGGAAGGAAGGAAAGAAGGGAGGAAAGAAGGAAGGGGAGGAAAGAAAGAAGGAAGGAAAGAAGGAAGGAAGGAAGGAAAGAGGGAAGGAAGGAGAGAAGGAAGGAAGGAGAGAAGGAAAGAAGGAAGGAAGGAAGGAAGGAAGGAAAGAAAATAGGAAGGGAAGGAAGGAAGGAAGGAAAAAAGGGAAGGGAGGGAGGGAGGAAAGAAAAGAGGGAAGGAAGGAAAGAAAAGAGGGAAGGAAGGAATGAAGGAAGGAACGAAGGAAGGAAGGAAGGAAAAGAGGGAAGGAAGGAAGGAAAGAAAATAGGGAAGGAAGGAAGGAAGGAAGGAAGGAAGGAAGGAAGGAAGGAGGGAAAGAAAGAATGAAAAAAAGAAAAGGGGGAAGGAAGGAAAGAAAAGAGGGAAGGAAGGAATGAAGGAAGGAACGAAGGAAGGAAGGAAGGAAGGAAGGAAGGAAGGAAAAGAGGGAAGGAAGGAAGGAAAGAAAATAGGGAAGGAAGGAAGGAAGGAAGGAAGGAAGGAGGGAAAGAAAGAAAGAAAGAAAGAAAAGAAGGAAGGAAGGCAGGGAGGGTGGAAGGGAAAGACAGAAAGAGGGAGGGAGGGAAGGAAGGAGGGAAGGAAAGAAAGAAAGAAAGAAAGAAAGAAAGAAAGAAAGAAAAGAGGGAAGGGAGGGAGGGAGGGAGGGAAAGACGGAAAGAAGGAAAGAGGGAGGGAAGGAAGGAAAGAAAAGAAAAGAGGGAAGGAGGGAAGGAAGCAAGGAGGGAAGGAAGGAAGGGAAAGAGGGAAGGAAGTAAGGGAGGAAGGAAGGGAGGAAGGAAGGAAAGAATAGAGGGAAGGAAGGAAGGAAAAGAGGGAAGGAAGGCAGGAAAAGAGATAAAGAAGTAAGGACGGAAAGAAGGAAGGAAGGAAGGAAGGAAGGAAGGAAGGAAGGAAGGAGGGAAGGAAGGAAGGAAGGAAAAGAGGGAAGGAAGGAAGCAAGGAAGGAAGGAGGGAGGGAGGGAGGGAGGGAGGGAAGGAGAGAAAGAAAGAAAGAAGGAACACTAGTCCAGACTTGCATGTATTTATTTACTCGCCACGCATTGCTGTGGCCAACCTTCCCTCTCTCTTTCTCTTCTTCCTTCCTTCCTTCCTTCCTTCCTTCCTTCCTTCCTTCCTTCCTTCCTAATAATAAATAAATACATGCAAGTCCAGAATAGTGTTGAGCCATTGAATCTGTTGTGTGTTTACCGATTCGACAATCACATCAAAGGGACGATTCCCGTTTTGGACCCAAGTGGCTGTTGTTGAACCGACTTCTTATAAGACTTGGAGGTGACTCCAAGGCCACGGACACGCACGACCTTCCAGTGTTTGCGGGAGATTGTTCCGACGCCCGAAGCCCCCGTTCCTCTCTTCCTAATGGGAGAATCATGTTGTGGCTGCGCAAGGACATGTTTTCCCTCCACTCAACTAAATTGACCTCTGGCTCAGCCAGCCACGGCTCCACGGGTGCCAAGACGCAGCAGCACTCGGTCTCACCAAGCAAAAACGACCAGAAAACACAGTATTTTCTATTGCTCAAGTTTGTTCTGCATGCCAAGTTTGGCCCAATTCCATCATTGGTCGAATTCAAAATGCTCTTTGATTGTAGGTGAACTATACATCTCAGCAACTACAACTCCCAAATGTGAAGCTCTATTCTCACCAAACTAGACCAGTGTTCACATTTCAGTATATTGGGTATCCGTGCCAAGTTTGGTCCAGATCCATCATTGTTTGAGTCCACAGTGCTCTCTCGATGTAGGTGAACTACAATTCCCAAACTAAATAGTTCAGGACCAAACTTGGCACGAATACTCAACATGCCCAAATGTGAATACTTGTGTAGTTTGGTGAAAATAGACCTGTTCTGTGTGCCAAGTTTGGTTCAATTCTATCGTTGGTGGAGTTCAGAATTCTCTTTGATTGTAGGTGAACTATAAATCCCAACAACTACAACTCTCAAATATTTTCCCCAAACGACCCAGTGTTCACATTTGGGTGTATTGAGTATCCGTGCCAAGTTTGGTCCAGATCCATCATTGTTTGAGTCCACAGTGCTCTCTGGATGTAGGTGAACTACAACTCCCAAACTCAAGGTCAATGCCCACCAAACCCTTCCAGTATTTTCATGGGAGTTCTGTGTGCCAAGTTTGGTTCAATTCTATCTTTGGTGGAGTTCAGAATGCTCTTTGATTGTAGGTGAACTACAAATCCCAGCAACTACAAGTCCCAAATGACAAAATCAATCCCCACCTAGGCCAGGCCTACGACAGCGTAGCTAGCTCTGAGATCATGATTTCCATCAGTTGCTCCAAACATACACATCCAGAAATCTCACAACGCAAGCCTGACCTCTATGGATGTAGATGTGTTTAGCAAGGATATCCAAGGTGGAATATAAATACTAAATAATAAATTCTTCTGAGTGCGCATAGACGACGTTGTCATCAGCATATTGGAGTTCTATAACAGATGTTGTTGTAGCATGTTCCAAACCACCGGGTGGAATATAAATACCGTAAATAAATAGAATAATAAATTCTTCTGAGTGCGCATAGACGACGTTGTCATCAGCATATTGGAGTTCTATAATGATGTTGTTGTAACATGTTCCAAACCACTTGGCAACAGGGTGAGAAGGGTGGAATATAAATACTGTAAATAAATAGAATAATAAATTCTTCTGAATGCACATAGACGACGTTGTCATCAGCATATTGGAGTTCTGTAACAGATGTTGTTGTAGCATGTCCCAAACCACTGGGTGGAATATAAATACCGTAAAGTTTTTCCCTTGAAATCAAGTCCAATCGTGTCTGACTCTGGGGTGTGGTGCTCATCTCCATTCCTAAGCCAAAGATCCGGCATTGTCCATAGACACCTCCAAGGTCATGTGGCCGGCATGACCGTTACTTTCCCGCCAGAGCAGTACCTATTAATCTACTCACATTTGCATGTTTTCGAACTGCTAGGTTGGCAAAAGCTGGGGCTGACAGTGGAAGCTCATGCTGCTTCCTGGATTCGAACCTGCAACCTTTCGGTCAACAAGTTCAGCAGCTCAGCAGTTTAACTCGTTGCGCTACCGGGGGCTCCTTATTATTATTATTATTAATAATAATAATAATAATAATAATAATATAATTTATTTATTTAAAATATTATTATTATTAATAATAATAAATTATAAATTATTATTATTAATAATAAAATTATAAATATAAGAATAATTTATTTATAAATTAATATTATTATAAATAATAATAATAAATAATTTTTTATTATTTATAAAATTATAAATAAATATTATAATAATTTATTTATACATAAATAAATTTATTATAATAATAAAATTATAAATATAATTATTATTATTTTTTATAATATTATTATTATTAATAAAATTATAAATATAAATAATAATTTATTTATAATAATAATAATAATAAATAAAAATATAAATATAATAATAATAATTTATAATATTATTAATAAATAATAATAATAAATTAATAATAATAATAATAAAATTATAAATATAATATCATAATTTATTCATAAATTAATAATATTATTAATAAATAATAATAATAAAATTATTATAATAATAAATAATAAATAATAAATTATTATTAATTATAAAATTATAAAGAAATATAATTATCATTTATTTATAAATTTATTTATAATATTATTATTATTAATAATAATAAATTATTATTATTAATAATAATAATAATAAAATTATAAATATAATATAATAATTTATTTATAAATAATATTATTAATAAATAATAATAACAATAAATTTATTATAATAATAATAATAAATAAATTATTATTAATTATAAAATTATAAAGAAATATAATTATCATTTATTTATAAATTCATTTATAATATTATTTAAATGATTATTATTGATAAAATTGTTAATAAATATTATAACAATAATTATTTATTTATACATTTTGACTTTTCCTACTTCACGGATTTTCACTTTTTGCAGGTGAGATTAGACACAAGTTCGATCTCTACTTCGCGGATTTTCACTTTTCCCTATTTTGCAGGTTTTTACTTTTCGCGTGTGGCTCTGGAATATAACACCCACAATAAACACCCACTATAATCACATTGTCCTTTTTTGCTACCTTCTCCATGATTTCCTTCTCCAGAGTCTCATGACCTGGTATGGAACATGACGGAAATGCAGGGAGTGTTCAACACAAGAAAGGACAACATACATCCACATCCATTTTCCATGCATAGAAGCAACTGGTGACAATGCTGTGCTGCTCGATGAAATAACCGAGAAGCACCAGCATTTGTTTACAGTGCGTTTTCAGCCGTCCCTATAAAGCAATCCTATGCATAATTTATTCAAGCATGCATAATTCCAAATTAAACAGTCGTACGTTTTCTTTAATGCCGATTGTTCCTTGACCTACTTTTACGGATATACCCCGGACGCGAGCATGCGAGCAAAAATATCAAGTCTAACCTTTGGTTTTTATATTATTTTCAAGAGACAGGGACGAAGGGGAAGGCGATGCAAGTTGGAAAGACTTTCTCTCTCTCTACTACTCTCCTTGGATGCATGGTGGGGAAAATGGAAGGAAAAAGGAAGAGGGGCTGACCAAGGCAAGGTGGATGGATGGCATCCTTGAAGTGACTGGCTTGACCTTGAAGGAGCTGGGGTGGTGATGACCAAGAGGGAGCTCTGGTGGGGGCTGGTCCATGAGGTCACCTAGAGAAGACAATGATGCTAGGGAAAATGGAAGGAAAAAGGAAGAGGGGCCGGCCAAGGCAAGATGGATGGATGGTATCCTTGAAGTGACTGGCTTGACCTTGAAGGACCTGGGGGTGGTGACGGCCAACAGGGAGCTCCTGCGTGGGCTGGTCCATGAGGTCACCTAGAAAATACAATGTTACTGGAAGGAAAATGGAAGGAAAAAGGAAGAGGGGCCGAGCAATGGCAAGCTGGATGGATGTCATCCTTGAAGTGACTGGCTTTACCTTGAAGGAGCTGGGGGCGGTAACGGCTGACAGGGAGCTCTGGCGTGGGCTGGTCCATGAGGTCACCTAGAGAAGAGAATGATACTGGGGAAAATGGAAGGAAAAAGTAAGAGGGGCCGAGCAAAGGCAAGATGGATGGATGGCATCCTTGAAGTGACTGGCTTGACCTTGAAGGAACTGGGAGTGGTGACGGCCGAGAGGGAGCTCTGGTGTGGGCTGGTCCATGAGGGGCCGACCAAGGGCAAGATGGATGGATGGCATCCTTGAAGTGACTGGCTTGATCTTGAAGTGACTGGCTTGACCTTGAAGGAGCTGGGGGTGGTGACGGCCGAGAGGGAGCTCTGGCGTGGGCTGGTCTATGAGGGGCCGAGCAAGGGCAAGATGGATGGATGGCATCCTTGAAGTGACTGGCTTGATCTTGAAGTGACTGGCTTGACCTTGAAGGAGCTGGGGGTGGTGACGGCCGAGAGGGAGCTCTGGTGTGGGCTGGTCCATGAGGGGCCGACCAAGGGCAAGATGGATGGATGGCATCCTTGAAGTGACTGGCTTGATCTTGAAGTGACTGGCTTGACATTGAAGGAGCTGGGGGTGGTGACGGCCGAGAGTGAGCTCTGGTGTGGGCTGGTCCATGAGGTCATGAACAGTCGGAAACGACTGAACGAATGAACAACAACATCAGCATTATCTATTACTACATTGTAGTATACCATTATATGGTAATATTATTAGTAATATTACATGTAAAGTAAAATATATCATTATAATATTGTATTATTATTATTATATTCTAATAATATATTATTACATAATAATATAATATTTATATTCTAATTCATTGCTGAGCCTGGAACCCCAAACCCCAGCTTTTGCGCAACTCAAACTTGTGCACCAGTTGCGCCCGTACCTTGGGAAGTCTGATCTGGCCACAGTGGTCCACGCTCTTGTTACATCCCGAATAGACTACTGCAACGCACTCTACGTGGGGTTGCCCTTGAAGACGGCTCGGAAACTTCAACTGGTCCAGCGAGCGGCAGCCAGACTACTCACCGGAGCGTCATACTGGGACAGGGGCGGCTCGTCCATTACACAAAGTAAGCGATCGTAGTACACTCGTGAAGGTGGATCTGGCCAGGGTGGTCCATGCTTTAGTCACCTCTAGACTGGACTAAGGTAAATATTAGGGCTGGTCAATTCGTTTCGTTAATTCGTAATTCGTTAAAAAATTCGTTATTTTTTGAATTACGAAACGATTACAAAACTTTTTTTTTAACCTGGAAGTGTTTTTAAATATCGAAACGGCAGGCGCCAAAAATTTTTGTATTTCCGTCCATTTCGGAAATACGTAAGATGGCCGCCTGCCGATGCTTGCTGGGAGCTCTCCTCTCTGAGTTGTAGGTTTTTTCAGGCTATATGGCCATGGCCTAGAGGCATTTTCTCCTGACGTTTCGCCTGCATCTATGGCGAGCGAGAGGGGCGAGCGAGCGGCGAGCGAGAGGGGCGAGCGAAGTGGCGAGCGAGAGGGGCGAGCGAGGCATTCTCTCCTGACATTTCGCCTGCATCTATGGCGAGCGAGAGGGGCGAGCGAGCGGCGAGCGAGTGGGGCAAGCGAGAGGGACGAGCGAGCGGCGAGCGAGAGGGGTGAGCGAGCGGCGAGCGAGAGGGGCGAGCGAGGCATTCTCTCCTGACGTTTTGCCTGCATCTATGGCAAGCATCCTCAGAGGTAGTGAGGTCTATATTTATAAGGGTTTATATATGTGGAATAATGACCAGGGTGGGACAAAGGACTCTTGTCTGCTGGAGCGAGGTGTGAATGTTTCAACTGACCACCTTGATTAGCATTTGATGGCCTGGCAGTGCCTGGAGCAATCTTTTGTTGAGAGGTGATTAGATGTCCCTGATTGGGTTGTTGTAGGTTTTTTCAGGCCATATGGCCATGGCCTAGAGGCATTTTCTCCTGACTTTTCGCCTGCATCTATGGCGAGCGAGAGGGGCGAGCGAGCGGCGAGCGAGAGGGGCGAGCGAGCGGCGAGCGAGAGCGGCGAGCGAGCGGCGAGCGGGCGGAGAGCGAGAGGGGCGAGCGAGCGGCGAGCGAGAGGGGCGAGCGAGGCATTCTCTCCTGACGTTTTGCCTGCATCTATGGCAAGCATCCTCAGAGGTAGTGAGGTCTGTTGGAAGTAGGAAAAAGGGTTTATATTTATGTGGAATAATGAGCAGGGTGGGACAAAGGACTCTTGTCTGCTGGAGCGAGGTGTGAATGTTTCAACTGACCACCTTGATTAGAGGGCCCGCCAGAGTGAGTGCCTGCCTTCCCTCCTTAATAATAATTTTAATTTCTCCTCCCTATTCTACTAAATTAATAATTAAATTTAAAAAATATTTTAAAAATATTGAAAAAAAAGGGCGCCATCTTTACAAAATGTTTTGTAAATATTTACGAAATTTCGTAAATACCGAACTTTTTTTTTGGAAAATTTTGTAATTATTTTAAATATCGAAACAAAAAAAAAACCCAATTACAAAACGATTTTAGAAACAAATGTTTGCGTTGTTACCCAGGCCTAGTAAATATACCAATATTATACTGGAATATTAGTAGTATATCAATATTATAATATTAGTATTCTTATTACACCCATAATACACTAATGTTACACTATAATATAAGTATTGCGGACCTTTTCCCTACAGGTGTTGGCTATTTGTTGGAATTCTTCTTTGGCGATTTCTCCCTTTTCCCACTTCTTGTGCGTGTCTCTTTTGTGTCTTAGCACAATACTAATATTAGCATTATTATACCAATATACTAATATCACACTAGTATTATTATATTAATATACTAATATTGTACTATAATATTTCATCAGTATTATAATATTAGCATTATTATACTAATATACTAATATTATATTAGTATTATATTAATATACTAGTATTATTATACTAAAAAGGTCAAGGTAGTCACCTGACATTAAGTCCAGTCATGTCCGACTCTGGGGGTTGGTGCTCATCTCCATTTCTAAGCCGAAGAGCCAGTGTTGTCCGTAGACACCTCCAAGGTCATGTGGCCGGCATGACTGCCTGGAGCGCCGTTACCGTCCCGCCGGAGTGGTACCTATTGATCTACTCACATTGGCATGTTTTCGAACTGCTAGGTTGGCAGAAGCTAGGGCTGACAGCGGAAGCTCACGCCGCTCCCCGGAATCGAACCCGCGACCTTTTGATCAACAAGCTCAGCAGCTCAGTGCTTTAACCCACTGCGCCACCGGGGGCTCCGGTGGACTACCGTAATGCAATCTACATGGGGCTGCCCTTGAAGACGGCCCGGAAATTCCAATTGGTTCAACGAGCGGCGGCAAATGCCCCTCGACCACCACTTGAGGAGAGCCCCCTTGGCTCACAACAGCCCTAGCAGTCCGGGGGGAGCCTCAGCTTCCCTCTACGGTGCTGGTTTTGACCTACAAACCCTATACGGTTCCGGTCCAGTGTATCTGTCCGAACGTATCTCCCTCTACGTCCCACCTCGGAGTCTGAGATCATCTGGGGAGGCCCTGCTCTCGACCCCACCGCTATCACAAGTGAGGCTGGTGGGGACGAGGAGCAGGGCCTTCTCAGTGGTGGCCCCTCGCCTGTGGAATTCGCTCCCGGGAGAAATTAGGGCATCAACATCCCTCCTCTCCTTCAGGAGGAAAGTAAAGACGTGGTTGTGGGACCAGGCCTTTGGGCAATCTGACAATTAGATTCGGACAACCAGAGGGATAGGACTGAAAGGACTTGTGAGTTTGTTGTGTTGTGTTTACTAATGTTGAGGGTTGTTGGTCATACCTTGGGGGATGAGGTATCTGAAGGGCAAATTTGGCGAGATTTGGTCCAGTGGTTTGTCCGTTTTTGAGCGCCTACGGACGACTGTCAGAATTTTATATATATAGATATTGTACTAGACCATTGTATTGTAATATTATTAGTAGGCTTGGGCGGTTTCGTTCGTTAATTTCGTAATTCGTTATTAATTCGTATTTAAATTATCTTACGATCCAATATTGAGCCATGCAGGAATTGTGTGAGGAGTAATAAAGATTCGAAACAATTTTTTCAATTTATTTCGTAATTATTTCGTAATTATTTCGAAATTATTTCGTAATTATTTCATAATTATTTTCGCATGTCTGGTGCAAGTTTTATAGTTGTTGTTTGTTTTATCACACCAACAGTCAACAACAGAGGGAGAGGGAAGCTTCAGAAGTTCCCCCTGTCCCATTTGGAGGTTTCTTTTAGCATATTGCACAATCTCGTCCGCCATTAACGAATCGATTCGTAATTTTACGAAATTTCATAAATTTCGAAATTTTTTAAAGGAAAATTTCGGAGTTATTAAAAAAAATGAAACGCAAGGGCCCCCTTAAAATGAAACGAGTTTAAAACCAATTTTTTCCGTGGTTACCCAAGCCTACTCTCTATGTCTCTCTCTGCTAGCTAGCCTTTTGATAAGCAAAACAAAAGCCTAACAGCACAGCAGGAGTTTTGCAGAGGCAATTGAGAAAATAGTATGTAAGAGTTCAAAGTAACTTTTATGATAAGGGAGATTTTAAAAAAGTATTATACATTACTATATTGTACTAGACCATTATATTGTAATATTATTAGTAAGATTACATGCAATATAAAATATATCATTATATTCTAATAATATATTATTATAATATAATATAATAATATATTATTAGATTATAATATAATATAGTATATATTATATTATAATATAATAATTATATTATAATAATATATTATTATATTATAATATAATAAACCATATATTTATTAATTAATTAATTATAATATTATACATATCATAGTAGCCAATCCGACGGACCATATCATATTCCATGCATTTAAGTTTCACCATCTAAAGGCCGAGGAAACGATGATGAGATGGAAACGGGCATTTGGCATGGGTCGTATTTAGGAGTTAATCCAAGCAATGGCAACCCTGTGAGGCCTCCATTTCTAAAGCCAAGCTTTACAGGTGTTGGCTATTTGTTTGAATTCTTCTTTAGTGATTTCTCCCTTTTCCCACTTCTTGTGCATGTCTCTTTTGTGTCTTAGCACAGTTAGAAGTTCTTTGGACATCCATTCTGGCTTCTTTCATAGAATCAAAGAGTTGGAAGAGACCTCATGGGCCATCCAGTCCAACCCCATTCTGCCACGAAGCAGGAATATTGCATTCAAATCACCCCTGACAGATGGCCATCCAGCCTCTGTTTAAAAGCTTCCAAAGAAGGAGCCTCCACCACACTCCGGGGCAGAGAGTTCCACTGCTGAACGGCTCTCACAGTCAGGAAGTTCTTCCTCATGTTCAGATGGAATCTCCTCTCTTGTAGTTTGAAGACATTGTTCCATTGCGTCCTAGTCTCCAAGGAAGCAGAAAACAAGCTTGCTCCCTCCTCCTCCCTGTGGCTTCTTCTCACATATTTATACATGGCTATCATGCCTCCTCTCAGCCTTCTCTTCTTCAGGCTAAACATGCCCAGCTCCTTAAGCCGCTCCTCATAGGGCTTGTTCTCAAGACCCTTGATCATTTGAGTCGCCCTCCTCTGGACACATTCCAGCTTGTCAATCTCTCTCTTGAATTGTGGTGCCCAGAACTGGACACAATATTCCAGGTGTGGTCTAACCAAAGCAGAATAGAGCATGGGGAGCATGACCTCCCTAGATCTAGACACTATTTCTCCTATTGATGCAGGCCAAAATCCCATTGGCCTTTTTTGCCACCAGATCACAGTGTTGGCTCATGTTTAACTTGTTGTCCACGAGGACTCCAAGATCTTTTCCACACATACTGCTCTCGAGCCAGGCATTGTCCCCCATTCTGTCTCTTTGCTTTTCGTTTTTCCTGCCAAAGTGGAGTATCTTGCATTTGTCCCTGTTCAACTCCATTTTGTTAGTTTTGGCCATTCATCTCTCTCATCTGTGGAGATCGTTTTGAATCCTGCTCCTGTCCTCTGGAGTCTTGGCTCTCCCTCCCAATTTGGTGTCGTCTGCAAACTTGATGATCCTGCCTTCTAGCCCTTCATCTAAGTTGTTAATAAAGATGTTGAACAGGACCGGGCCCAGGACAGAACCCTGCTTGTGGCTATTTGTTTGAATTCTTCTTTGGTGATTTCTCCCTTTTTCCACTTCTTGTGCACGTCTCTTTTGTGTCTTAACCCTTCATCTAAGTCATGAATGAAGATCCTGGGCAGGACCGGGCCCAGGACGAAACCCTGTGGCACTCCACTTGTCACTTCTTTCCAAGATGAAGAGGAAGCATTGGTGAGCACCCTCTGGGTTCGTACATTTAACCAATTCCAGATCCACCTCACCGTAGTTTTGCCTCGCCCACATTGGACTAATTTCCTTGCCAGAAGGTCATGGGGGACCTTGTCGAAGAAGGCCTTACTGAAATCCAGACACGCTCCATCCACAGCATCATTCCCCACATCTACCCAGCTTGTAACTGTATCGAAAAAAGAGATGAGATGAGTCTGGCATGACTTGTTTCTGATCCATCCATGTTGACTATTAGCGATGACCGCATTGGTTTCTAAGTGTTTGCAGACCACTTCCTTCACAATCTTTTCCAGAATCTTGCCTGGTATCGACGTTAGGCTGACTGGATGGTCGTTGTCATCCTTTTTTCCCTTTATTTATTTATTTATTTATTTCTTGCATTTATTGACCGCCACTCTCAGCCCTAGGGCGACTCGTGGCGGTGAACAGCAACAAAGAAAGACAGTGTACAATAAATCACGACAGTACAAACCAGACAGTACAACATAACATATACTTATGCTAAAAATCCGCTTCGTGAAGTCCTGGGGTCGTAGCCGAAATTCGTAGTCCTAGTTCATTCCAGTGTCGTTCCAAGATACACTCAGTTGAAGGCCTGCTCGAAGAGCCATGTTTTCAGGCCCCTACGAAAGGCCATCAAGGAGGGCGCCTGTCTAACTTCAGCAGGGAGGGTGTTCCACAGCCGGGGGGCCACCACCGAGAAGGCCCGCTCCCTCGTCCCCGCCAGACGTGCCTGTGAGGCAGGCGGGACTGAGAGAAGGGCCTCCCCGGATGATCTCAAGGCCCTCGTGGGCTCGTAGGCCGAGATGCGGTCTGCAAGGTATTTTGGGCCGGAACCGTTTAGGGCTTTGTAGGATAACACCAGCACCTTAAATTGGGCCCTTTCTCCTCCTCCTCCTTCTTTTTCTCCTCCCAAATTTATATTACCACGAAAGCATCCAACGCGGTACAGACCCATAAACGCCCAACAGCACAATCTTATGAAAATTTCATCTTTATCTATTTCGGGGAGCGAGGGGAGCCTGTCTCCCTAATTGAAGCATCTGTCATCTTGACATTAAATAGTACATCCATCGCCTCTTGATTACATTTCCTTTGCATTTCTCGTTTGCCACGAAAATGGAAAGAACACTTCTGACTTGGAGATAAAGGCCGATCAGGATTTGGTAATGAGTCGGAGAGGCGGGTGCCAAATCGTGTTCCGAAAGGGGATTTTCTGGGACTCGGCTCTTTGGCCCATCGGAGAAAATATCAGGATTGTTAGCTACTAGGCCTGGGTAACAACGCAAAAATTTGTTTCTAAAATCGATTTGTATTTGGGGTTTTTTTTTGTTTCGATATTTAAAATAATTACAAAATTTTCCCTTAAAAAAGTTCGGTATTTACGAAATTTCGTTAATATTTACAAAACATTTTGTAAAGATGGCGCCCTTTTTTTTCAATATTTTTTCAATATTTTTTCAATATTTTTTCAATATTTTTTCAATATTTTTTCAATATTTTTTCAATATTCTTTCAATATTTTTTCAATATTTTTTCAATATTTTTTCAATATTTTTTAAATTTAATTATTAATTTAGTAGAATAGGGAGGAGAAATTATTATTAAGGAGGGAAGGCAGGCACTCACTCACTCTGGCGGGCCCTCAAGCGCTGCCGCAGAGGCGGGCCCGGCTCCTCCGAAGCAATGCGAAATTGGGAGAAGGGCTCCCCAAAGGCCATCTAGCCCAGCCCTCCGCTAAGGAATTGGGAGAATAAAGCACACCCACCGCAAAGGTGAGGAAGGAGGGACGGGCCGCCTTCCCGCTGAGGGTCACTCGCCCTCTCGCTCGCCCTCTCGCTCGCCCTCTCGCTCGCCCTCTCGCTCGCCCTCTCGCTCGCCGCTCGCCCTCTCGCTCGCCGCTCGCCCTCTCGCTCGCCCTCTCGCTCGCCCTCTCGCTCGCCGCTCGCTCTCTCGCTCGCCCTCTCGCTCGCCGCTCGCCCTCTCGCTCGTCGCTCGCTCGCCGCTCGCCCTCTCGCTCGCCCTCTCGCTCGCTGCTCGCCCTCTCGCTCGCCGCTCGCCCTCTCGCTCGCCCTCTCTCTCGCCGCTCGCCCTCTCTCTCGCCGCTCGCCCTCTTGCTCGCCGCTCGCCCTCTAGCTCACCCTCTCGCTCGCCCTCTCGCTCGCTTGCTCAGCCGGTGCCTTCCCCGCCCTCTCCTCCTCCTCCTCCTCCTCTTTCAGGCTCTGCCTCTGACTGGCTAGGGAGAGGAGAGAGAGGAGAGCTCCCAGCAAGCATCGCCAGGCAGCCATCTTACGTATTTCCGAAATGGACGGAAATACAAAATTTTTTGGCGCCTGCCGTTTCGATATTTAAAAACACTTCCGGGTTTAAAAATAAGTTTTGTAATCGTTTTGTAATTGCTAAAATTAACGAATATTTAACGAATTACAAAATTAACGAACGAAACCGCCCAGGCATATTAGCTACCCATTTATGGTAGTTTCTCCTCGTTGCAAGCATGTGCTGGGAGAGCATGCAAACAGCACGTTGGGGAGATTTGTCTTCATTACAAGGGAAATCATTGTCAGTGGCGCCCAAGCTGCCCTTTCGAGCAATCGTTCCAAAACTTAGCAGCCAAACGCAGTCCGTCATTGACTTCCCCTTGCCGATGGGCCTTGAGAAATGTATTTATCGTGTCATCAGCAACCATTGTATTGCAATTCTAAAAGAGCAAAACAAACACACAGAGGCGGCCCTAGGTAATTTTCAACAGTAAGCAAACAGTATTTTGGCTCCTCCCCCCCCCAACCAATCATTGATATATATTTTCTGTTTGTCGTGGGAGTTCTGTGTGCCACAACCAGCCAATCATTGATATATATTTTCCGTTTGTCGTGGGAGTTCTGTGTGCCACAACCAACCAATCATTGATATATATATTCTGTTCTGTGTGCCACAACCAACCAATCATTGATATATATTTTTCGTTTGTCGTGGGAGTTCTGTGTGCCATATTTGGTTCAATTCCATCATTGGTGGAGTTCAGAATGCTCTTTGATTGTAGGTGAACTATACATCCCAGTAATGACACTTGCCGCACTTGCTCCCTTGCCTGGCCCGCTTTGGGTCCGGAGGCGTGCCTGAAGACCCAGCGTGTGCACCAAAAGTCACCTCTTCTCCTGGCTTTCTCCTCAGCCATTGGGACCAAGAGAGAGAGAGGGAGAGAGAGGTGAAGATGCCTACCTTTCCTGAAGGTAGGCGCAAGAACAAAGGAGGGAGCGGAGGTGGGAGATACCTCCAGCCGGAGGGGCTCTCTCTCTCTCTCTCTCCCTTGGTTCCAATGGCTGAAGAGAAAGTCAGGAGAAGAGGCGACTTTTGGTGCACACGCTGGGGTCCTCAGACATGCCTCCCGACCCGAAGCGGGCCAGACGCGGCGGCTCCGCCCCTTGGCCCACCCGTGGATTGGGGAGAGGAGGTGGGTGGAGCCCCTGGGGATCGGGAAAGGGAGCCGGTCATGGGGAAGGGATCGAATGCAGAGAACGATTGAGTGCCCGCTCTGCTCGCGCACCCAGTGGCCGGGTGGAGCAGGAACGAGAGGGGCTAGGTGAGGCTCAAGGGCCCGGCCCCTTTGGGAAGAGGATCGCCCGGCAGCGAGGCAAGAAAGCCGAGGCTCCCCCCGGACTGCTAGGGCTGTTCTGAGCTGAGGGGGTGCTCCTCAAGTGGCGGTCGAGGGGCATTTACAGAGGTGCCTCTGCACCCCTGGCAAGAAAAAGTGTTCTGCGACCACTTACTTCGCGTAATGGACGAGCCGCCCCTGCGCCCAAGCTGCCCTTTCGAGCGATCGTTCCAAAACATGGCAGACAAACGCAGTCCGTCATTGACTTCCCCTTGCCGATGGGCCTTGAGAAATTTATTTATCGTGTCATCAGCAACCATTGTATTACAATTCTAACAGAGCAAAACAAACACACAAATTAAAAAGAAAAAGGAAAGAAAAACACACAGATTTTGCAAATTTGGTATTTGGTTAAATGTCCTTTGACCAGTATCTGGCCACTTGGAGTGCCTCTGGGGTTGCTGCAAGAAGGTCCTCCATGGTGCATGTGGCTGGGCTCAGGGTGCATTGCAGCAGGTGGTCAGTGGTTTGCTCTTCTCCACACTCACATGTCGAGGATTCCACCCTGTATCCCCATTTCTCAAGGTTGGCTCTGCATCTCGTGGTGCCACAGCGCAGTCTGTTCAGTGCCTTCCAAGTCGCCCAGTCTTCTGTGTGCCCAGGGGGGAGTCTCTCATCTGGTATCACCCATGAATTGAGGTGCTGGGTTTGGGCCTGCCACTTTTGGACTCTCACTTGCTGGGGTGTTCCAGCGAGTGTCTCTGTAGATCTAAGAAAACTATGTCTTGATTTAAGTCGTTGACGTGCTGGCTGATACCCAAACAGGGGATGAGCTGGAGATGTCTCTGCCTTGGTCCTTTCACTATTGGCTGCTACTTCCCGGCGGATGTCGGGTGGTGCAATACCGGCTAAGCAGTGTAATTTCTCCAGTGGTGTGAGGCGCAAACATCCTGTGTCTCATTAAGAGCCACATCTACTGTTTTAGCGTGGTGAGATGTGTTCCACACTGGGCATGCATACTCAGCAGCAGAGTAGCATAGCGCAAGGGCAGATGTCTTCACTGTGTCTGGTTGTGATCCCCAAGTTGTGCCAGTCAGCTTTCGTATGATATTGTTTCTAGCACCCACTTATTGCTTGATGTTCAGGCAGTGCTTCTTGTAGGTCAGAGCACGGTCCAGAGTGACTCCCAGGTATTTGGGTGCGCTGCAATGCTCCAGTGGGATCCCTTCCCAGTTCATCCTCAGAGCTCGGGATGCTTGTCTGTTCTTAAGGTGAAAGGCACATGTCTGTGTTTTAGATGGATTAGGGATCAGTTTTCCCTATAATAAGCAGTAAGAGCACGTAGAGCTTCGGAGAGCTTCAACCATCTCAAAGCTCCCTGCTTGAGCGATGATGGCGCGATCATCAGCATAGATGAAACTCTCTGTCCCTTCTGGCAGTGGCTGGTCATTTGTGTAGATGTTGAACATGGATGGAGCAAGCACGCTCCCCTGAGGCAGGCTGTGCTTCTGTTTCCGCCATCTGCTTCTCTGGCCCTAGAACTCAACAAAAAAGCTCCTGTTTTGTAGCAGGTTTCCTATGAGGTGGATGAGTTGGAAGGAAGGAAGGAAGGAAGGAAGGAAGGAAGGAAGGAAGGGGATGAGACAAAAAAGGAGATGGGTGGGATGGAGGGAAGGGGAAAGGAATGGAAAGCAAGGGAAGGGGTGGAATGGAAAGAGGGAGAGAAGGAGGGAGGGAAGGAAGAGATGGAAGATAGGAGAGGGAAAGGAGGGAGGAAGGAGATGAGAAAGCGCTTGAGAGAGGATGGAGGGAGGGAAGGAAGGAAGTAGAGGGAAGAAGTAAGGAGGGAAGGGGGAAGGAAGAAAGGAAGGAAGGAAGGAGATGAAACAAAAAAGGAGATGGGAGGAATGGAGGGAAGGGGAAAGGAATGGAAAGCAAGGGAAGGGGTGGAATGGAAAGAGGGAGAGAGGGAGGGAGGGAAGGAAGAGATGGAAGATAGGAAAGGGAAAGGAGGGAGGAAGGAGGTAAGAAAGCGCTTGAGAGAGGAGAAGGGATGAAAGGAAGGAAGGAAGGAAGGAAGGAGAGAGCAGAAGGAAGGAGGGAAGGGGGAAGGAATGAAGGAAAGGAAGGAAGGAAGGAAGGGGATGAGACAAAAAAGGAGATGGGAGGAATGGAGGGAAGGGGAAAAGATTGAAGGGAAAAGCAAGGGAAGGGGTGGAATGGAGAAAGAGAATTAGGGAGAGAGGGAAGAGATGGAAGATGGGAAAGGAAAAGGAAGGAGGAAGGAGATGAGAAAGGGATTGAGAGAGGAGAAGGGATGGAGGGAAGGAAGGAAGGAGATGAGACAAAAAAGGAGATGGGAGGGATGGAGGGAAGGGGAAAGGAAGGAAGGGAAAAAGCAAGGGAAGGGATGGAATGGAAAAAGAAAGAGAGAAATAGGGAGGGAAGGAAGAGATGGAAGATGGGAAAGGGAAAGGAGGGAGGAAGGAGATGAGAAAGCGCTTGAGAGAGGAGAAGGGATGGAGGGAAGGAAGGAAGGGGATGAGTCAATAAAGGAGATGGGAGGGGTGGAGGGAAGGGGAAAGGAAGTAAGGGAAAAGCAAGGGAAGGGATGGAATGGAAAGAGAGAGAGAGAAATAGGGAGGGAAGGAAGAGATGGAAGATAGGAAAGGGAAAGGAGGGAGGAAGGAGGTGAGAAAGTGCTTGAGAGAGGAGAAGGGAAGGAAGGAAGGAAGGAAGGAAGGAGAGAGCAGAAGGAAGGAGGGAAGGTAGAAAAGGAGGAGGGAAGTAAGGAAGGAGAGAGCAGAAGTAAGGTAGAAAAGGAGGGGGGAAGGAAGGAAGGAAAGAAAGAAGGGAGGAAGGAGATGAGACAAAAAAGGAGATGGGAGGGATGGAGGGAAGGGGAAAGGAAGGAAGGGAAAAGCAAGGGAAGGGATGGAATGGAAAGAGAGAGAGAAATAGGGAGGGAAGGAAGAGATGGAAGATGGGTAAGGGAAAGGAGGGAGGAAGGAGTTGAGAAAGGGCTTGAGAGAGGAGAAGTGAAGGAAGGAAGGAAGGAAGGAAGGAAGGAAGGAAGGAGAGAGCAGAAGGAAGGAGGGAAGGGGGAAGGAAGGAATGAAGGAAAGGAAGGAAGGAAGGAAGGAAGGAAGGAAGGAAGGAAGGAAGGAACGAAGGAGGGGAGGAGATGAGACAAAAAAGGAGATGGGAGGGATGGAGGGAAGGGGAAAAGAATGAAGGGAAAAGCAAGGGAAGGGGTGGAATGGGGAAAGAGAATTAGGGAGAGAGGGAAGAGATGGAAGATGAGAAAGGGAAAGGAGGGAGGAAGGAGATGAGAAAGTGCTTGAGAGAGGAGAAGGGATGGAAGGAAGGAAGGAAGGAAGGGAGGGAGGAAGGAAGGAGAGCAGAAGTAAGGAGAGATGGTAGAAAAGGAGAGGGAAGAAAGGAAGGAAGGAAGGAAGGAAGGAAGGAGAGAGCAGAAGGAAGGAGGGAAGGGGGAAGGAAGGAAGGGAGGAAGGAAGGAAGGGAGGGAGGGAGGGAGGAAAGAGAGCAGAAGTAAGGAGAGATGGTAGAAAAGGAGGGGGAAGGAGGGAAGGAAGGAAGGAAGGAAAGAAAGAAAGAGAGAGCAGAAGGAAGGAGGGAAGGGGGAAGGGAGAGAGGGAGGGAGGAAAGAGAGCAGAAGGAAGGAGAGATTGTAGAAAAGGAGGGGGAAGGAAGGAAGGAAGGAACGAAGGGAGGGAGGAAGGGAGGGAGGGAGGGAGGAAAGAGAGCAGAAGGAAGGAGAGATGGTAGAAAAGGAGGGGGAAGGAAGGAAGGAAGGAAGGAAGGAAAGAAAGAAAGAGAGAGCAGAAGGAAGGAGGGAAGGGGGAAGGGAAGGGGGAAGGGAGGGAGGGAGGGAGGAAAGAGAGCAGAAGGAAGGAGAGATTGTAGAAAAGGAGGGGGAAGGAAGGAAGGAAGGGAGGGAGGGAGGGAGGGAGGAAAGAGAGCAGAAGGAAGGAGAGATTGTAGAAAAGGAGGGGGGAGAAAGGAAGGAAGGAAGGAAGGAGAGAGCAGAAGGAAGGAGGGAAGGGGGAAGGAAGGAAGGAACGAAGGAACGAAGGAAAGAAGGAAAGAAGGAAAGAGAGCAGAAGTAAGGAGAGATGGTAGAAAAGGAGAGGGAAGAAAGGAAGGAAGGAAGGGAGGGAGGGAGGGAGGGAGGAAAGAGAGCAGAAGTAAGGAGAGATGGTAGAAAAGGAGGGGGAAGGAAGGAAGGAAGGAAGGAAGGAAGGAAGGAAGGAAGGAAGGAAAGAGAGAGCAGAAGGAAGGAGGGAAGGGGGAAGGGAGGGAGCCAGGAAAGAGAGCAGACGGAAGGAGAGTTTGTAGAAAAGGAGGGGGAAGAAAGGAAGGAAGGAAGGAAGGAAGGAAGGAAGGAAGGAAAGAGAGAGCAGAAGGAAGGAGGGAAGGGGGAAGGGAGGGAGGGAGGAAAGAGAGCAGAAGGAAGGAGAGATTGTAGAAAAGGAGGGGGAAGAAAGGAAGGAAGGAAGGGAGAGCAGAAGGAAGGAGGGAAGGGAGAAGGAAGGAAGGAACGAAGGAACGAAGGAACGAAGGAAAGAAGGAAAGAAGGAAAGAGAGCAGAAGTAGGGAGAGATGGTAGAAAAGGAGGAGGAAGAAAGGAAGGTAGGAGAGAGCAGAAGGGAGGGAGGGAGGGAGGGAAGGGAGGACAAGGGAGGTCACCCTGTTCCAGTAAGAGGGGCAATGGAGACAAGGGGCATCCCTTGGGGGCAGGTCAAAAAAGGCTCTCCCTGCCTTGGGCCCTCCGAGCTGCCTCTCTGGGCAAAGGCCATCCGTCTCTGCCAGGGAGCGGTGGGGCGCCCAGACCCCACGCGGGGCAGAGGTTGGGAAGAAATGTCAGGCATTAAATCAAAGGCAGGTGCCCGCAGCCGCCCAGGCGAGGCTTTCCTGAAGGGAGCCGAGCTCAATTGGCGGCGGAGAAAGGCGCCGGAGCGGAGATGGATTGAGTGGCACCATGGATTTCCATTGGCACGTCCAGCCCTCCCGCGGTTTCCAATTGAGAAGCAACGCAGGTGGCAGAGAATGATATTTAGTTACATTAACTGAGAAAAATGCAACCGCCGGGAGGGAGATCCGAGGGCTTTCAGGCATGCCGGCGTCTATTGCAAGGCCCATAAGACACAGAGACAACGTTGGACAAGTTGAGATATCTATCGATCCTTGGAATCATAGAATGGGTAACAACAAAAGCACTCCTGAAAGATACACATCCAACCTCTCTTCAATGCTATTCACCATCCTCCAAGACAAGACCATCCTGTTCTCAGTTGCAGTCAAAAATATCTTCCTAAAGTTTCCAATTTTTTCCGAAAAAAAGTCGGAACTTTCTGAAATTTCTGAAACTTCCGAAATGCTTTGTTAATGGAGGACGCAATTGCACAATACTCAGAAAAGATACACATCCAACCTCTGTTCAATGCTATTCAAAGATGGAGAGTCCACCATCCTAAAGTTTAGGTGGGATCACATTTCCAATTTTTTCCGAAAAAAATCGGAACTTTCTGAAATTTCTGAAACTTCCAAATTGCTTCGTTAATGGCGGACTCAATTGCGCAATACTCAGAAAAGATACACATCCAACCTCTGTTCAATGCTATTCAAAGATGGAGAGTCCACCATCCTAAAGTTTAGCTGGGATCGCATTTCCAATTTTTTCCGGAAAAAATCGGAACTTTCCAAAATTTCTGAAACTTCTGAAATGCTTTGTTAATGGCGGATGCAATTTCACAATACGCAAAAAAGATACTCATCCAACCTCTGTTCAATACGATTCAAAGTCCACCATCCTAAAGTTTAGGTGAGATCACATTTCCAATTTTTTCCGAAAAAAAGTCGGAACTTTCTAAAATTTCCGAAACTTCCAAATCGCTTCGTTAATGGCGGACTCGATTGTGCAATACGCAGAAAAGATACTCATCTAACCTCTGTTCAATACGATTCAAAGATGGAGAGTCCACCATCCTCCAAGACAAGGCCATCCTCTTCTCAGTTGCAGTCAAGAATATCTTCCTAATGTTTAGGTGGGATCACATTTCCAATTTTTTCCGAAAAAAAGTCAGAACTTTCCGAAATTTCCGAAACTTCTGAAACGCTTTGTTAATGGCGGACACAATTGCGCAATACGCAGAAAAGATACACATCCAACCTCTGTTCAATGCGATTCAAAGATGGAGAGTCCACCATCCTAAAGTTTAGGTGGGATCACATTTCCAATTTTTTCTGAAAAAAGTCGGAACTTTCTGAAACTTCCGAATCGCTACGTTAATGGCGGACGCGATTACGCAATACTCAGAAAAGATACACATCCAACCTCTGTTCGATTCTATTCAAAGATGGAGAGTTCACCATCCTAAAGTTTAGGTGGGATCACATTTCCAATTTTTTCCGAAAATAGTCGGAACTTTCCGAAATTTCCGAAACTTCTGAAACGCTTCGTTAATGGTGGACACAATTGCGCAATACGCAGAAAAGATACACATCCAACCTCTGTTCAATGCTATTCAAAGATGGAGAGTCCACCATCCTCCAAGACAAGGCCATCCTGTTCTCAGTTGCAGTCAAGAATATCTTCCTAAAGTTTCCAATTTTTTCTGAAAAAAAGTCGGAACTTTCTGAAATTTCCAAATCTTCCGAATCGCTTCGTTAATGGCGGACTCGATTGCGCAATACTCAGAAAAGATACACATCCAACCTCTGTTCAATGCAATTCAAAGATGGAGAATCCACCATCCTCCAAGACAAAGCCATCCTGCTCTCAGTTGCAGTCAATAATATCTTCCCAATGTTTAGGTGGGATCGCATTTCCTTTTTTTTCCGAAAAAGTCGGAACTTTCCGAAATTTCCGAAACTTCCGAAACGCTTTGTTAATGGCGGACGCGATTCCGCATTACTCAGAAAAGATACACATCCAACCTCTGTTCGATGCTATTCAAAGATGGAGAGTTCACCATCCTAAAGTTTAGGTGGGATCACATTTCCAATTTTTTCAGAAAAAAAAGTCGGAACTTTCTGAAATTTCCGAAACTTCCGAAATGCTTTGTTAATGGCGGATGCAAATGCGCAATACGCAGAAAAGATACTCATCCAACCTCTGTTCAATGCGATTCAAAGATGGAGAGACCACCATCCTAAAGTTTAGGTGGGATCACATTTCCAATTTTTTCCGAAAAAAGTCGGAACTTTCCTAAACTTCCGAATCGCTTCGCTAATGGAGGACTCGATTGCACAATACTCAGAAAAGATACTCATCCAACCTCTGTTCAATGCTATTCAAAGATGGTGAGTCCACCATCCTCCAAGACAAGGCCATCCTCTTCTCAGTTGCAGTCAAGAATATCTTCCTAATGTTTAGGTGGGATCACATTTCCATTTTTTTCCGAAAAAAGTCGGAACTTTCTGAAATTTCCGAAACTTCCGAAACGCTTTGCTAATGGCGGACGCGATTGCGCAATACGCAGAAAAGGTACGCATCCAACCTCTGTTCAGTGCTATTCAAAGATGGAGAGTCCACCATCCTAAAGTTTAGGTGGGATCACATTTCCAAATTTTTCCGAAAAAAGTCGGAACTTTCCGAAATTTCTGAAACTTCCGAATTGCTTTGTTAATGGCGGATGCAATTGCTCGATACGCAGAAAAGATACACATCCAACCTCTGTTCAATGCTATTCAAAGATGGAGAGTCAACCATCCTCCAAGACAAGGCCATCCTGTTTTCGGTTGCATAGTCCCAGAAAAAGCAAGAGAAGATTGGTAGAGACATGAGCTGTGGATTCCACCAGGTTGAGCTTGTAGGCCATTTCTCAAATGCGTTCAAGGAGGACCTCCTCGGCACAAACCAAAAGCTGAGTCACTCCTCTTGCTTCCGCATGCAATGAGTCTCACACATGTACCTTCCTCCATCCCTTCCCTCCCTCCCTCCCCCCGCCCCCTCCACGGATCTTGCCAAATGGCTGATGGATCAATCCATCACTTCCCAGGCAGGCATCGGTGGCAAGGATGACAATGGCATTAATAACCGGCAAGATACCCGGGTGGCTATCATAATCAAAGCCATAAATCACCAGCTGGAGACTCAGACGGAGCTCCAACCCGAGGAATCGGAAGCCTCGTTGGGCTGAGGATCATGCCTTGCTTCAACTGCTCACAGTCCCATCTGGATGTGAGCGGGGAATTGTTTTGAGCGGATACACACAGATCCCCACGGAAAATAATATATTCAACCTCCACATTCACTCAGAACCCCATGAATGTTTGTTTCCCTGTCTGTTTGTACCACAAATACTGTTGCTAGGTGAAGTGGCCCTCTGTGATGTCACTGGGAAGGAGATTGCCACTGAAGAAGAGAAGGCTGAGTGGAGATATGATAGCAATGTATAAATATGTGAGAGGAGGCCACAGGGAGGAGGGAGCAAGCTTCTTTTCTGCTTCCATGGAGACTAGGATACGGAACAATGGCTTCAAACTACAAGAGAGGAGATTCCATCTGAACACGAGGAAGAACTTCCTGACTGTGAGAACCGTTCAGCAGTAAAACTCTCTGCCACGGAGTGTGGTGGAGGCTCCTTCTTTAGAAGCTTTTAAACAGAGGCTGGATGGCCATCTGTCAGGGGTGATTTGAATGCATTATTCCTGCTATTTGGCAGGGAGTTGGACTGGATGGCCCATGAGGTCTCTTCCAACTCTTTGATTCTATGAAAGAAGCCAGAATGGATGTCCAAAGAACTTCTAACTGTGCTAAGACACAAAAGAGACATGCACAAGACGTGGAAAAAGGGAGAAATCACCAAAGAAGAATTCAAACAAATAGCCAACACCTGTAGGGAAAAGGTCTGCAAGGTTAAAGCACAAAACGAGCTCAGGCTTGCCAGGGACATTAAAAACAATAAAAAGGGCTTCTTTTCTTATGTCAGTAGAAAAAGGAAAAACAAGGAGGTGATAGGGCCTCTTTGAGAAGAAAACGGGGCAATTCTGGCATGTTTAGCCTGAAGAAGAGAAGGCTGAGTGGAGATATGATAGCAATGTATAAATATGTGAGAGGAAGCCACAGGGAGGAGGGAGCAAGCTTTTTTTCTGCTTCCCTGGAGACTAGGACACGGAACAATGGCTTCAAACTACAAGAGAGGAAATTCCATCTGAACACGAGGAAGAACTTCCTGACTGTGAGAGCCGTTCAGCAGTAAAACTCTCTGCCCCGGAATGTGGTGGAGGCTCCTTCTTTGGAAGTCTTTAAACAGAGGCTGGATGGCCATCTGTCAGGGGTGATTTGAATGCAATATTCCTGCTTCTTGGCAGAATGGGGTTGGACTGGATGGCCCATAAGGTCTCTTCCAACTCTTTGATTCTATGAAAGAAGCCAGAATGGATGTCCAAAGAACTTCTAACTGTGCTAAGACACAAAAGAGACATGCACAAGAAGTGGAAAAAGGGAGAAATCACTAAAGAAGAAGTCAAACAAATAGCCAACACCTGTAGGGAAAAGGTCCGCAAGGCTAAAGCACAAAACGAGCTCAGGCTTGCCAGGGACATTAAAAACAATAAAAAGGGTTTCTTTTCTTATGTCAGTAGAAAAAGGAAAAACAAGGAGGTGTTAGGGCCTCTTTGAGAAGAAAACGGGGCAATTCTGGCATGTTTAGCCTGAAGAAGAGAAGGCTGAGTGGAGATATGATAGCAATGTATAAATATGTGAGAGGAAGCCACAGGGAGGAGGGAGCAAGCTTGTTTTCTGCTTCCATGTAGACTAGGATGCGGAACAATGGCTTCAAACTAAAAGAGAGGAGATTCCATCTGAATCCGAGGAAGAACTTCCTGACTGTGAGAGCCGTTCAGCAGTAAAACTCGCTGCCCCGGAATGTGGTGGAGGCTCCTTTGGAAACTTTTAAACAGAGGCTGGATGGCCATCTGTCAGGGGTGATTTGAATGCAATACTCCTGCTTCTTGGCAGAATGGGGTTGGACTGGATGGCCCATAAGGTCTCTTCCAACTCTTTGATTCTATGAAAGAAGCCAGAATGGATGTCCAAAGAACTTCTAACTGTGCTAAGACACAAAAGAGACATGCACAAGAAGTGGAAAAAGGGAGAAATCACCAAAGAAGAATTCAAACAAATAGCCAACACCTGTAGGGAAAAGGTCCGCAAGGCTAAAGCACAAAACGGGCTCAGGCTTGCCAGGGACATTAAAAACAATAAAAAGGGTTTCTTTTCTTATGTCAGTAGAAAAAGGAAAAACAAGGAGGTGATAGGGCCTCTTTGAGGAGAAAACGGGGCAATTCTGGCATGTTTAGCCTGAAGAAGAGAAGGCTGAGTGGAGATATGATAGCAATGTATAAATATGTGAGAGGAAGCCACAGGGAGGAGGGAGCAAGCTTGTTTTCTGCTTCCCATAACCAAGTTTTCACCCTCCTCCTGAAGGCGAGGAGGGATGATGATGCCCTGATTTCCCCCGGGAGTGAGTTCCACAGGTGGGGGGCTACCACTGAGAAAGCCCTGCTCCTCGTCCCCACCAGCCTCACTTGTGACAGTGGTGGGGTCGAGAGCAGGGCCTCCCCAGATGATCTCAGACTCCGGGGTGGGACGTAGAGGGAGATACGTTCGGACAGATACACTGGACCGGAACCGTATAGGGTTTCGTAGGTCAAAACCAGCACCTTGAATTGTGCTCGGAACTGAATCGGCAGCCAGTGGAGCTGGCACAGCAGGGGGGTGGTATGCTCCCTGTATGTCACTCCGGTGAGCAATCTGGCTGCCGCTCGCTGGACTAGTTGAAGTTTCCGAACAGTCTTCAAGGGCAACCCCACATAGAGAGCGTTGCAGTAGTCTATACGGGATGTAACAAGAGCGTGGACCACCGTGGCCAGATCAGACTTCCCGAGGTATGGGCGCAACTGGTGCACAAGTTTTAGTTGTGCAAAAGCTCTCCCAGCCACCGCTGAGACCTGGGGTTCCAGGCTCAGCGATGAGTCCAGGATCACTCCCAAGCTGCGAACCTGCGTCTTCAGGGGGAGTGTAACCCCGTCCAGCACAGGCTGTAACCCTATGCCCTGTTTGGACTTACGACTGACCAGTAGGACCTCTGTCTTGTCTGGATTCAGTTTCAATTTGTTAGCTCTCATCCAGTCCGACACAGCAGCTAGACACCGATTCAAGGTCTGGACAGCCTCCTTGGTGACAGGTGAGAAGGAGTGACAGATCTGGATGTCATCTGCATAGAGATAACATCTTAGTCCAAAACTCCGAATGATCTCTCCCAGCGGCTTCATGTAGATGTTAAATAACATCGGGGACAGAATTGAACCCTGTGGGACTCTACACAGCAACAGTTGCGGAGCCGAACAGGTGTCACCCAATAACACCTTCTGGGTCCGTCCCTCCAGGAAGGATCGGAGCCACCGCAGAGCAGTGCCTCCGAGCCCCATGTCCATGAGGCGGCCCAGAAGGATACCGTGATCGACGGTATCGAAGGCCGCTGAGAGGTCCAGCAGAACTAACAGGGACACACTCCCCCTGTCCAGCTCCCGGCGAAGATCATCTACCAAGGCGACCAAGGCTGTTTCCGTTCCATGTCCCGGTCTAAAGCCAGACTGTGCCGGATCTAGATAATCAGTGTCTACCAGAAATCCCTGGAGTTGTGCTGCCACCACACGTTCCAGGACTTTGCCCAAATAGGGGAGATTGGAAACTGGCCGATAGTTGTCTAATTGAGTGGGGTCCAGTGATGGTTTTTTCAACAGCGGTTTGATGATAGCTTGTTTTAAGCTCGCTGGAATCTTGCCCTCCTGTAAGGAGTAGGCCTGGGTGGTTTCGTTCGTTAATTTTGTAATTCGTTAAATATTCGTTAATTTTAGCAATTACAAAACGATTACAAAACTTATTTTTAAACCCGGAAGTGTTTTTAAATATCGAAACGGCAGGCGCCAAAAAATTTTGTATTTCCGTCCATTTCGGAAATACGTAAGATGGCTTGGCTAGATGCTTGCTGGGAGCTCTCCTCTCTCTCCTCTCCTTAGCCAGTCAGAGCCTGAAAGAGGAGGAGGAGGAGGAGGAGGAGGAGAGGGCGGGGAAGGCGCCGGCTGAGCAAGCGAGCGAGAGGGCGAGCGAGAGGGCGAGCGAGAGGGCGAGCGAGAGGGCGAGCGAGAGGGCGAGCGAGAGGGCGAGCGAGAGGGCGAGCGAGAGGGCGAGCGAGAGGGCGAGCGAGAGGGCGAGCGAGAGGGCGAGCGAGAGGGCGAGCGAGAGGGCAAGCGAGAGGGCGAGCGACCCTCAGTGGGAAGGCGGCCCGTCCCTCCTTCCTCACCTTTGCGGTGGGTGTGCTTCATTCTCCCAATTCCTTAGCGGAGGGCTGTGCTTCGTTCTCCCAATTCCTTAGCGGAGGGCTGGGCTAGATGGCCTTTGGGGAGCCCTTCTCCCAATTTCGCATTGCTTCGGAGGAGCCGGGCCCGACTCGGCGGCAGCGCTTGAGGGCCCGCCAGAGTGAGTGAGTGCCTGCCTTCCCTCCTTAATAATAATTTCTCCTCCCTATTCTACTAAATTAATGATTAAATTAAAAAAATATTGAAAAAATATTGAAAAAATATTGAAAAAATATTGAAAAAATATTGAAAAAATATTGAAAAAATATTGAAAAAATATTGAAAAAATATTGAAAAAATATTGAAAAAATATTGAAAAAATATTGGAAAAAAGGGCGCCATCTTTACAAAATGTTTTGTAAATATTAACGAAATTTCGTAAATACCGAACTTTTTTAAGGGAAAATTTTGTAATTATTTTAAATATCGAAACAAAAAAAAACCCCAAATACAAATCGATTTTAGAAACAAATTTTTGCGTTGTTACCCAGGCCTAATAAATATGTGAACGGAAGCCACAGGGAGGAGGGAGCAAGCTAGGATGCGGAACAATGGCTTCAAACTACAAGAGAGGAGATTCCATCTGAACATGAGGAAGAACTTCCTGACTGTGAGAGCCGTTCAGCAGTGGAACTCTCTGCACCGGAGTGTGGTGGAGGCTCCTTCTTTGGAAGCTTTTGAACAGAGTTTGATGGCCATCTGTCAGGGGTGATTTGAATGCAATATTCCTGCTTCTTGGCAGAATGGGGTTGGACTGGATGGCCCATGACGTCTCTTCCAACTCTTTGATTCTATGAAAGTAGCCAGAATGGATGTCCAAAGAACTTCTAACTGTGCTAAGACACAAAAGAGACATGCACAAGAAGTGGAAAAAGGGAGAAATCACCAAAGAAGAATTCAAACAAATAGCCAACACCTGTAGGGAAAAGGTCCGCAAGGCTAAAGCACAAAATGAACTCAGGCTTGCCAGGGACATTAAAAACAATAAAAAGAGCTTCTTTTCTTATGTCAGTGAGAAAAAGGAAAAACAAGGAGGTGCAGGGCAATTGGTTCTAACAGACAAATCAGACGCCTAATTGAGATTTCATTGAGACCCACTGGAAATAATTAAAATTGACTTTTTAATACTTCAACCGACTAATTAAAGAGTATTGGACTGGATAACTGCCTCCAAAGTCTAGGTGCGGTGTAATTGGGCAGGAATGAATCATAATTGGAAATAAGCGGCGCACATAACAATAAGCGGAGGGAGAGGCGAGATGGATGGCGATTTGAGTACCTTGTCAAACTACAACTCCCACCATTCCATAGCAATTCAAGTGGCGTCAAACGGCACCCGTTCCGCAGCGCGAGCTTCAACTCCCCTCTGTCTCCACCAGCTCATATTCTTGGCAGAGGAGGAGTAATAAAAGGAAATACATCTCTCCCCGGGATACGTGTCGAGTGTCTGCCTCGCTCGCTCTTGTTCTTCACAACGGCATAAATTTCCCCGGAGAAAGGAGGAGTTCGGCCCCTTTTTTTAATCGCAAACGTCGGCTTCGGCATACAAAACGGGCCTCCGAATCCCACCGGCTATTTCCCAGCCATCTGGACGTTAGCGTCCGGCGGGGATGCAAAATAAATCGCAAGGTCCTTAAAATAGAACAACTGGCCACAGGCGAGGAAGGGAGAGTCCTTTCGGGGAGAAAAATATCTGGAAGACGGCCTCGTTCATAAGTAATTAACTAAAAGAAAACCACAACACAAGCACACGCTTGCACTTTGAAGGAGCCTCCACCACATTCTCTGTCCCTGAGGGAGTGTGGTGGAGGCTGAAGCTTTGAAACAGATGGCCATCTGCCGGGGTGCTTTGAATGCAATTTTCCTGCTTCTTGGCAGAACAGGGTTGGACTGGATGACCCATCAGGTATCTTCCAACTAGGATGCTGGTGGTTCAATTCGGAATTTTTTTCCCGAATGTTCCCGAAAAAAATTCAGAAACTTTCCGAAATTTCCGAATCTCTTCATTAATGGCGGACGTGGTTGCCATTAACCACGTCCTGGATGTGGTTAATGGCATGTGGTTAATGGCAAATAATTCCGAATGTTTCTGAAAAAAATTGAAACTTTCCGAAATTTCCGAATCGCTTCATTAATGGCGGACGTCCTGGATGAAAAAAAATTGAAACTTTCCGAAATTTCCGAATCTCTTCATTAATGGCGGACGTGGTTGCCATTAACCACGTCCTGGATGTGGTTAATGGCATGTGGTTAATGGCAAATAATTCCGAATGTTTCTGAAAAAAATTGAAACTTTCCGAAATTTCCGAATCGCTTCGTTAATGGCGGACGTCCTGGATGAAAAAAAATTGAAACTTTCCGAAATTTCCGAATCGCTTCGTTAATGGTGGACGTCCTGGATGACTCACCAGGTATCTTCCAACTAGGATGCTGGTGGTTCAATTCAGAAATATTTTTCCGAATATTTCCGAAAAAAATTCGGAAACTTTCCAAAATTTCTGAATCGCTTCGTTAATGGCGGACGTGGTTGCCATTAACCACGTCCTGGGTGACTCACCAGGTATCTTCCAACTAGGCATGGTGGTTCAATTTGGAAAATAATTCCGAATGTTTCTGGAAAAAAAATCGGAACTTTCTGAAATTTCTGAAATTTCCGAATCGCTTCGTTAATGGCGGACGTGGTTGCCATGAACGACGTCCTGGATGACTCACCAGGTATCTTCCAACTAGGCTGGTGGTTCAATTTGGAAAATAATTCCGAATGTTTCTGGGGAAAAAATTGGAACTTTCTGAAATTTCTGAAATTTCTGAAATTTCCGAATCGCTTCGTTAATGGCAAACGTGATTGCCATGAATGACGTCCCGGATGACTCACCAGGTATCTTCCAACTAGGCATGGTGGTTCAATTCGGAAAATAATTCCGAATGTTTCAAAAAAAATTCAGAAATTTTCCAAAATTTCCGAAATTTCCGAATCGCTTCATTAATGTGGTTGGCGGACGTGGTTGCCATTAACCACGTCCTGGATGACCCACCAAGTATCTTCCAACTAGGCTTGGTTGATCCAAATAAATAGGTTCAAAACTAATTTTGGATGAAGTGGGCACTGGTGGTTTGATTCGGAAAATAATTCCGAATGTTTCCGAAAAAATTCAGAAACTTTCCGAAATTTCTGAAATTTCCGAATTGCTTCGTTAATGGCAGATGCGACTGCACAACAGCCCTTCTTCAGGCCCTACTTCTCTGTTGCCCTACTCTCCCCCCCCCACCCCCCCACCGCCAGGGGAGCTGTCAATTTCATCGTCCATCTGCGACACTAATGAAGTACTTCCTCATTCCCCACATGCTTTTGCTGGAGTGCTTTGCTGGAGTCTACTTTTTATGGCCTCGTAAATTAGTTAAATTAGCCTCCCCACACCTAATTTTCCTACTTGACAGATGCAACTGTCTTTCCGGCTGCAAAGGTCGACAACACGATACACAATTGGTCGAAAGCTCACTCCGACCTGGGCTGGCTTCGAACTCATGACCTTTTGGTCAGAAGTGATCTTAATGCAGCTGACACTCAGACAGCTGCGCCACAGTCCTGCTTGCCCTGCTCTTCCGACTGCTCTCCTTCCAACCTCCCTTCACAACTTCCCTTCCCTTCCCGAGCTCACAATGAGCCTCTGAACCATATGAAGCCCTTTATATAGCGTGATGGCTGCCGTGCCTATTCCTGCTTCTTGGTAGAATGGGGTTGGACTGGATGGCCCATGAGGTCTCTTCCAACTCTTTGATTCTATGAAAGAAGCCAGAATGGATGTCCAAAGAACTTCTAACTGTGCTAAGACACAAAAGAGACATGCACAAGAAGTGGGAAAAGGGAGAAATCACCAAAGAAGAATTCAAACAAATAGCCAACACCTGTAGGAAAAAGGTCTCTTCCAACTCTTTGATTCTATGATAAGGGAAGAGAAGAAAGAAGAGGAAGGAAGGGAAGGAGAAGGAAACTAAAAAAAGGAGGAAATGAAGAGGAGAATGAAAAAGAAAGGAGAGAGGGAGGAGGAAATTAAGAAGGGAGGGAGGGAAGGAGGAGAAAGAAAAAGGAAAAAAGAAGGAGTGGTCACTTTGCCCATTTGATGCCTTTTGGAACTTGTTTAGGGTCTCACCGCACACTGAATTGCAACAATGCAGGACAGAGGAGCACCAAAAGCTGTGTCCTTGCCCACCCTTGCTGTAATGACCCAGTTTGCCACAAGGGGCAGTGGCGAGCCTTTCTGCGAGCAGGTCATTACTGAGCATCGCTGCCATTGCGCTCCAGGTTTCCAGGCTGTCGTATCACATCACCGACTTTGCGCTGCTAAATGTTACAAGGGGCAGGGAGGGCGGTGGCAACTTGCCATTGCCGAAGCTCCGCATGAGCGAGCCCCCCCCCCCGCCCCGTTCCCGAATGCTTCCCGAAAGGTCACCTCACTTGCTTCCCCGTCCGCCGAGCCGTGTGTGGCCTCCTCCCAGAGCCAGTGGCCTGTTTAATTACACACCTAATCGCCGCTAATTACGGGGCCTCGACGGTAGCGATAAACCAACCAGATTTATGGGGGAACCCTCCCCGTCCGGTCGGGAGCTCCTCCGTCTCCTTCCGAAGGTGAGGAGCTCTGAAAGTGGCCGTCCATACTTCACCCCCTTCCATTTAGATTGATTAATTGACCTTTAAAAATGTACCCGGGAAAATAAATTGCTCAATAAAATAAATTACCCGGCGCTTTTGTAGCTCTCGAAATCCACTTTTGCTCGAGAAGGGGGCTAATGAAGCATGGAAGGCATCGGAGAAATGACTAATGAAGGGAACAAAGCTAATCAAGAAGAATTGATTGGCCATTTGGAAAGACTCGGAGACTAAACAGGAGAGACCGTCACGGGATGGACGGACGGACGGCTCTAAGGATGCATCTAATGGGATTTGACGCCAATTGAAGGCCATAGGTCAATGCGATGGATCACTGGGAGTTGTAGTTCTGCAAGGCATGTCGCCTTTCGTCAAGAGCACTAGTTTTTTGCCAAACTATACCACCCAGGATCTCACAGTCAAAAAGGGGCAGAGAGTTCCACTGCTGAACAACTCTCACAGTCAGGAAGTTCTTCCTCATGTTCACCCTGGCAAGCCTGAGTTCGTTTTGTGCTTTAGCCTTGCGGACCTTTCCCCTACAGGTGTTGGCTATTTGTTTGAATTCTTCTTTGGTGATTTCTCCCTTTTTCCACTTCTTGCGCATGTCTCTTTTGTGTCTTAGCACAGTTAGAAGTTCTTTGGACATCCATTCTGGCTTCTTTCATAGAATCAAAGAGTTGGAAGAGACCTCATGGGCCATCCAGTCCAACTCCATTCTGCCAAGATCAGGAATATTGCATTCAAATCACCCTTGACAGATGGCCATCCAGCCTCTGTTTAAAAGGAGCCTCCACCACACTCCGGAGCAGAGAGTTCCACTGCTGAACGGCTCTCACAGTCAGGAAGTTCTTCCTCATGTTCAGGTGGAATCTCCTCTCTTGTAGTTTGAAGCCATTGTTCCATTACGTCCTAGTCTCCGGGGAAGCAGAAAACAAGCTTGCTCCCTCCTCCCTGTGGCTTCCTCTCACATACTTATACATGGCTATCATATCTCCTCTCAGCCTTCTCTTCTTCAGGCTAAACATGACAGGATTGCCCCGTCTTCTCCTCGAAGAGGCCCTATCGCCTCCTTGTTTTTTCTTTTTCTACTGACATAAGAAAAGAATCATAGAATCAAAGAGTTGACCTTTCCCCTACAGGTGTTGGTTATTTGTTTGAATTCTTCTTTGGTGATTTCTCCCTTTTTCCACTTCTTGTGCATGTCTCTTTTGTGTCTCAGCACAGTTAGAAGTTCTTTGGACATCCATTCTGGCTACTTTCATAGAATCAAAGAGTTGGAAGAGACCTTATGGGCCATCCAGTCCAACCCCCTGCCAAGAAGCAGGCCCTATCACCTCCTTCTTTTTCCTTTTTCTACTGACATAAGAAAAGAAGCCCTTTTTATTGTTTTTAATGTCCCTGGCAAGCCTGAGCTCGTTTTGTGCTTTAGCCTTGCGGACCTTTTCCTTACAGGTGTTGGCTATTTGTTTGAATTCTTCTTTGGTGATTTCTCCCTTTTTCCACTTCTTGCGCATGTCTCTTTTGTGTCTTAGCACAGTTAGAAGTTCTTTGGACATCCATTCTGGCTTCTTTCATAGAATCAAAGAGTTGGAAGAGACCTCATGGGCCATCCAGTCCAACCCCATTCTGCCAAGATCAGGAATATTGCATTCAAATCACCCTTGACAGATGGCCATCCAGCCTCTGTTTAAAAGGAGCCTCCACCACACTCCGGGGCAGAGAGTTCCACTGCTGAACGGCTCTCACAGTTGGGAATTTCTTCCTCATGTTCAGATGGAATCTCCTCTCTTGTAGTTTGAAGCCATTGTTCTGCGTCCTAGTCTCCAAGGAAGCAGAAAACAAGCTTGCTCCCTCCTCCTCCCTGTGGCTTCCTCTCACATACTTATACATGGCTATCATATCTCCTCTCAGCCTTCTCTTCTTCAGACTAAACATGACAGGATTGCCCCGTCTTCTCCTCGAAGAGGCCCTATCACCTCCTTGTTTTTCTTTTTTCTACTGAAATAAGAAAAGAAGCCCTTTTTATTGTTTTTAATGTCCCTGGCAAGCCTGAGCTCATTTTGTGCTTTAGCCTTGCGGACCTTTTCCCTACAGGTGTTGGCTATTTGTTTGAATTCTTCTTTGGTGATTTCTCCCTTTCTCCTCTCGGCGGTGACCAGGGGAGCATTTGCACAGCTTAGGCTCATGCGCCAGCTGCGCCCATATCTTGGGAAGTCTGACTTGGCCACGGTAGTACACACTCTGGTTACATCCCGTTTAGACTACTGCAACACTCTCTACGTGGGGTTGCCCTTGAACACGGCTCGGAAGCTCCAATTGGTCCAACGTGCGGCAGCCATGATACTAACAGGAGCGGGGCGCAGGGAGCACACAACCCCCTTGCTGTACCAGCTCCACTGGCTGCCGATCTGCTACTGGGCTCAATTCAAGGTGCTGGCATTGGCCTATAAAGCCCCAAACGGTTCCGGCCCAAGATACCTAACTGACCGCCTCTTGGCCTATGAGCCCACGAGGACTTTGAGATCTTCCGGGGAGGCCCTGCTCTCAATCCCGCCTGCGTCACAGGCACGGCTGGCGGGGACGAGAGATAGGGCCTTCTCAGTGAACACCACCAACAATGGACCTGGAACTAACTTGGCACACAGAGCCACCACAATCAGCAGAAAAATGCAGTGTTCCTTCGCTGCTTCGCGGTTCGCTTTTCGCACACTCGCTGTTTCACGGGTTTTTGCCTCCCAGTTTATGAATGGTTGTAGGTCCTGGGATGTATAGTTCACCTGCAATATAAGAACTGCACTCTGAACGCTACCAACAATGGACCTAGAACTAACTTGGGACACAGAGCCCCCATTTTCAGCATAAAAATGCAGTGTTTCCTCGTGACTTCGTGGTTCGATTTTCGCAGACTCGCTGTTTCGCGGGTTTTTGCCTCCTAGTTTATGAATGGTTGGAGTTGTAGGTCCTGGGATGTATAGTTCACCTGCACTCTGAACACCACCAACAATGGACCTGGAACTAACTTGGGACACAGAGCCCCCATTTTCAGCATAAAAATGCAGTGTTTCCTCGTGACTTCGTGGTTCGCTTTTCGCAGACTCGCTGTTTCACGGGTTTTTGCCTCCCAGTTTATGAATGGTTGTAGGTCCTGGGATGTATAGTTCACCTGCAATATAAGAACTGCACTCTGAACGCTACCAACAATGGACCTAGAACTAACTTGGGACACAGAGCCCCCATTTTCAGCATAAAAATGCAGTGTTTCCTCGTGACTTCGTGGTTCGCTTTTTGCAGACTCGCTGTTTCGCGGGTTTTTGCCTCCTAGTTTATGAATGGTTGGAGTTGTAGGTCCTGGGATGTATAGTTCACCTGCACTCTGAACACCACCAACAATGGACCTGGAACTAACTTGACACAAAGAGCCCCCATTTTCAGCATAAAAATGCAGTGTTCCCTCGCTACTTCGCGGTTCGCTTTTCGCAGATTCGCTGTTTTGCGGGTTTTTGGCTCCTCGGCTGTGGAACACCCTTTCCGTAGACATCAGGCTAGCCCCCTCCCTGTTGATATTCCGCAGGAAGTTAAAGACCTGGTTGTTTGAGAAGGCATTTGAATAGTAGTGCAATGACGGGTAACTCGACCATAGGAATGGAACAACGGAAATGGTATTGGATTGTGAACTTGACGATGAGACGATGATGATTAGGATTATTTGCGTTTTCGGATTCTTTTCTGCCCGTTTGCACGAAAGCGAACAAGAAGGACGAGACCCATTTCAATTTATTTATTTATTTATTTATTTACTATTCTTGTATACCGCTGTATCTCAAGCCCGAGGGCGACTCACAGCGGTTTCCAGAAAGCAAACAACAGAAACAGTAAAAACAGCAGTAATCAATATATCAAAACAGTTAAACTACACAGTTCCATTTCTAGCATTAAACAAACCTCAATACACAATTATCACAAAAACCCACCCTGGATCGCCTCATCATCCAAACGTGATCCAAAATTCGTCGTCCATGTTCCTTTCCTATGTTCAATTACCAGAGATTGCACTGAATTACTCAAAAGCCTGCACAAACATCCAGGTCTTCAACTTTCTACGGAATGTCATAAGAGATGGTGCCAGCCTAACATCTACAGGAAGGGCGTTCCACAGCCGAGGAGCCACCACCGAGAAGGCCCTATCTCTCGTCCCCGCCAACCGTGCTTGAGAGGCTGGCGGGACCGAGAGCAGGGCCTCCCTGGAAGATCTCAAAGTTCGGGTGGGTTCATAGGCCGAGATGAGGTCAGATAGGTATTTTGGGCCGGAACCGTTTAGGGCTTTATAGGCCAGTACCAACACCTTGAATTGGGCCCGGTAGCAAATCGGCAGCCAGTGGAGCTGGTGCAACAGGGGGGTTGTGTGCTCCCTGTGCTCCACTCCCGTTAGAATCATGGCTGCCGCGCGTTGGACTAGTTGCAGCTTCCGGGCCGTTTTCAGGGGCAGCCCCATGTAGAGAGCGTTGCAGTAGTCTAGGCGGGATGTGACAAGAGCGTGTACTACCGTGGCCAAGTCAGACTTCCCAAGATACGGGCACAGCTGGCGCACGAGCCTGAGCTGTGCAAATGCTCCCCTGGTCACCGCCGAGACCTGGGGCTCCAGGCTCAGCGACGAATCCAGGGTCACACCCAAGCTGCGAACCTGTGTCTTCAGAGGGAGTGTGACCCCATCCAACACAGGCTGTAACCCTATACCCTGTTCGGCCTTGCGACTGACCAGGAGTACCTCTGTCTTGTCTGGATTCAACTTGAATTTGTTCGCCCTCATCCAGACCGTCACAGCGGCCAGGCACCGGTTCAGGACCTGGACAGCCTCCTTAGTGACAGGTGGGAAGGAGTGACAGAGTTGGACATCATCTGCGTACAGGTGACACCGCACCCCGAAACTCCGGATGATCTCACCCAGCGGCTTCATGTAGATGTTAAACAGCATGGGAGACAGGATACTAAGTGGGATACTAAGAGCTCTACAAAAGGTCCGCTCTTTGGCTGATTTGGGTTGGACTAGATGTCCCTTGGGGGATCCCTCCCAACACTCGGAGTCTATTATTCTATTTTTCGATATATATTTTTTTCCCTTCAAACCTCCATAAAGTCCTTTACCGCCCTGAAAAATTACCCCTTAATTTTTATAGCTTTCTCCGGCTGACGGTTGACGCTGATGGATCGTTCCATATTCCTGCCTCTCCGCGGAGTTTGCTTTTGAGTGGATATTGTTCCCTGGGTGGGAAATAAAAGGTAGAAATGTGTCCATATTTAATTTACGGCTCGCAATAACCGGGGTTTTATCAACATCCCGCTGACAAATTAGTCTTATTGTCAGCTTCCTCTCTCTCTCTCTCTCTCGCCTGGAGCCAGGAGAAGAAAGAGCGAAATAGCGGTATTGGAATACATCACAAAAGAAATCATATCATTTGGGCTCGAAGAGTGGCCGGACGTGGAGAAAATGCCCAGTTTCTCATGGCATAAAAAGGGCAACGTTTGGGGAATTTCCTCCTAAGGAATCCTCCAAGTTCAAGACAGAAGAAGCAAAGCTCAGAGTCACAGCAAATGCACGTCTCGCCATTTACGAGCTGTTTTGGAGAGTCTGCCTAGCAACAACAGAAATGTGGATCGGGTTATCGCGGAAGGCAAAAACATCCGATTTTTTTCCGAATGACGCCACATCCGAGAGAACCTATCCAAGCCTAGAGTCATAGAATCATAGAATCAAAGAGTTGGAAGACCTCGTGGGTCATCCAGTCCAACCCCATTCTACCAAGAAGCTGGAATGTTGCATTCAAATCAATGAAATCTCAATTAGGCGTCTGATTTGTCTGTTAGAACCAATTGCCCTGCACCGGGTTGCCCCGCAATGCTATTCGCATTGCCTGTCTACAATGCAGTTTGGCACCACTTTGACTACAATGGGATCCCGAGAGCTGTAGTTTGATACTGTCTTTAGCCTTCTTTGGTTGCATCTGAATCATAGAATCAAAGAGTTGGAAGAGACCTTATGGGCCATCCAGTCCAACCCCCTGCCAAGAAGCAGGCCCTATCACCTCCTTGTTTTTCCTTTTTCTACTGACATAAGAAAATAAGCCCCTTTTATTGTTTTTAATGTCCCTGGCAAGCCTGAGCTCGTTTTGTGCTTTAGCCTTGTGGACCTTTCCCGTACAGGTGTTGGCTATTTGTTTGAATTCTTCTTTGGTGATTTCTCCCTTTTTCCACTTCTTGTGCATGTCTCTTTTGTGTCTCAGCACAATTAGAAGTTCTTTGGACATCCATTCTGGCTACTTTCATAGAATCAAAGAGTTGGAAGAGACCTTATGGGCCATCCAGTCCAACCCCCTGCCAAGAAGCAGGCCCTATCACCTTCTTGTTTTTCCTTTTTCTACTGACATAAGAAAAGAAGCCCTTTTTGTTGTTTTTAATGTCCCTGGCAAGCCTGAGCTCGTTTTGTGCTTTAGCCTTGCGGACCTTTCCCCTACAGGTGTTGGCTATTTGTTTGAATTCTTCTTTGGTGATTTCTCCCTTTTTCCACTTCTTGTGCATGTCTCTTTTGTGTCTTAGCACAGTTAGAAGTTCTTTGGATATCCATTCTGGCTTCTTTCATAGAATCAAAGAGTTGGAAGAGACCTCATGGGCCATCCAGTCCAACTCCCTGCCAAAAAGCAGGAATAATGCATTCAAATCACCCCTGACAGATGGCCATCCAGCCTCTGTATGAAAGCTTCCAAAGAAGGAGCCTACACCACACTCCGGGGCAGAGAGTTCCACTGCTGAACGGCTCTCACAGTCAGGAAGTTCTTCCCCGTGTTCAGATGGAATCTCCTCTCTTGTAGTTTGAAGCCATTGTTCCATTGCGTCCTAGTCTCCAAGGAAGCAGAAAACAAGCTTGCTCCCTCCTCCCTGTGGCTTCCTCTCACATATTTATACATGGCTATCATATCTCCTTTCAGCCTTCTCTTCTTCAGGTTAAACATGCCCAGCTCCTTAAGCCGCTCCTCATAGGGCTTGTTCTCCAGACCCCTTATAATTTTAGTTGCCCTCCTCTGAACACATTCCAGCTTGTCAACATCTCTCTTGAATTGTGGTGCCCAGAATTGGACACAATATTCCAGGTGTGGTCTCACCAAAGCAGAATAGAGCATGGGGAGCATGACTTCCCTAGATCTAGACACTAGGCTCCTCTTGATGCAGGCCAAAATCCCATTGGCTTTTTTTGCCGCCACATCACATTGTTGGCTCATGTTTAACTTGTTGTCCACGAGGACTCCAAGATCTTTTTCACACGTCCTGCTCTCGAGCCAGGCATCATCGTCCCCCATTCTGTATCTTTGCATTTCGTTTTTCCTGCCAAAGTGGAGTATCTTGCATTTGTCACTGTTGAACTTCATTTTGTTAGTTTTGGCCCATCTCTCTAATCTGTCAAGATTGTTTTGAATCCTGCTCCTGTCCTCTGGAGTATTGGCTCTCCCTCCCAATTTGGTGTCGTCTGCAAACTTGATGATCCTGCCTTCTAGCCCTTCATTTAAGTCATTAATAAAGATGCTGAACAGGACCGGGCCCAGGACAGAACCCTGCTTGTGGCTATTTGTTTGAATTCTTCTTTGGTGATTTTTCCCTTTTTCCACTTCTTGTGCACGTCTCTTTTGTGTCTTAACCTTTCATCTAAGTCATGAATGAAGATCCTGGGCAGGACCGGGCCCAGGACGGAACCCTGCAGCACTCCACTTGTCACTACTTTCCAGGATGAAGAGGAAGCCTTGGGGAGAATCACCCTCTGGGTTCGTCCACTTAACCAATTACAGATCCACCTCACCGTAGTTTTGCCTAGCCCACATTGGACTAGTTTGTTTGCCAGAAGGTCATGGGGGACCTTGTCGAAGGCCTTACTGAAATCCAGACACGCTCCATCCACGGCATTCCCCGCATCTACCCAGCTTGTAACTCTATCGAAAAAAGAGATCAGATGAGTCTGGCATGACTTGTTTTTGATAAATCCATGTTGACTCTTAGCAATGACCGCATTTGTTTCTAAGTGTTTGCAGACCACTTCCTTAACAATCTTTTCCAGAATCTTGCCTGGTATCGACGTGATTCTATAACTCTAAACTACAGCTCCCAGGATTCCATGTCAAACTGGATTCGTTCTGCAGTGTAGACGCACCCCAGGATTCCTCCACACCTCTTTCAACCTGAAGCAAAGTCCATATCTGGCGTCTCCTTCCTTGTAATTTGATAAAAAAAGCATAATGTGCATGGTGACCTTCAGTGACCCGGAACGAAATCCAATCTGTTGCAAATTCACTGAGCATCGGAGGCTCCCTCTTTGACATTTCGGAGTGCGAAGCCATGGAAAATGACATTTTTTGCGCTCGTCGTATCGTATTCCCCGAACCCTTGGCGTCGCCATAAAACGCCACAGTTATGAATGCTAATGACGCCATTAAAAAAAACGGCGCAGGCGACAAACATCGATTTTTGAAAAAAAACAACAAAACAAAACAACAAACGCCCATTATTTAGAAAATGAGAATGAATGGAAATGGAAATAATGGGCAAGTTGCATTGCGAAGCACCAAGAGCATCGACAATTCAATTGGAAGGAGAAAAGGAAGACGATTTTGATAGATGGGCTGCAAAACAAAAACCAAAAAAAATCGTAATAATAACTAAATGGATGAAGCAATTATGAATGGGCAAGCTTTGTTTACGCAGTCTGGATGCGGAAAAAAACAAAAACACCGGAGATGAATTTACAGGGTGGTGAAAGCCCGGCGGTCACAACACAGATTATTAATGGACTTGTTGATGCAACTTTATTGGAAACTGGACTTGCGCCCAATTCATAAATCTCTCGACAGGAAACCATTTGTTATATCGAGAATCGTTCTTTCCCATCTAAGAAAATACTGGCCATCTACACTGTAGAATGTGAATGCAGTTTGATGCCACTCTCACTGCCATTGCTCGATGGTATGGGATCCTGGGATTTGTAGCTTGGAGAGGTATCAGCTCTCTTTGGAGGAGAAGGCTTGCTGTCAACCTATGCAGCCCGAAATACAGTTGCATCTGTCAAGTAGGAAATTTAGATACTGCTTACGCAGAAAAGCTAATTTACGATGCCATAAAACCTTCCAGCAGCATGCAGAAGAATGAGGAAGGACATAAATAGTCTAGCTATTGACCTATGCAGCCCGAAAGACACTTGCATCTGTCTAGTAGGAAATTTAGATACCGCTTATAGTTTAACTAATTTACGATGCCATAAAAATCTCCAGCAGAATGCAGAAGAATGAGGAAGTACTCCATCAGTGTCACAAGTGGACCATTAATAGTCTAGCTTGCTGTCGATCAATGCAGCCCAAAATACAGTTGCATCTGTCAAGTAGGAAATTTAGATACCGCTTACGCAGAGAGGCTAGTTTAACTAATTTACGATGCCATAAAACCTTCCAGCAGTGTGCAGAAGAATGAGGAAGAACATTAATAGTCTAGCTTGCTGTTGGCCTATGCAGCCTGAAAGACAGTTGCATCTGTCAAGTAGGAAATTTAGATACCGCTTACGCAGAGAGGCTAGTTTAACTAATTTACGATGCCATAAAACCTTCCAGCACCATGCAGAAGAATGAGGACGTACTCCATCAGTGTCATAAGTGGACCATTAATAGCTTGCTGTCGACCAATGCAGCCCAAAATACAGTTGCATCGGTCTAGTGGGAAATTTAAATACCGCTTATGCAGAGAGGCTAATTTAACTAATTTATGATGCCATAAAAATCTCCAGCAGCATGCAAAAGAATGAAGAAGTACTCCATCAGTGTCACAAGTGGACCATTAATAGTCTAGCTTACTGTTGACCTATGCAAGTAGGAAATTTAGGTACCGCTTATGCAGAGAGGTTAGTATAACTAATTTATGACGCCACAAATATCTCCAGCAGCGTGCAAAAGAATGAGGAAGTACTCCATCAGTGTCACAAGTGGACCATTAATAGTCTAGCTTACTGTCAACCTATGCAGCCCGAAATACAGTTGCATCTGTCAAGTAGGAAATTTAGATACAACTTATTCAGAGAGGCTAATTTAACTAATTGACGATGCCATAAAACTCTCCAGCAGTGTGCAAAAGAATGAGGAAGTACTCCATTGGTGTCACAATTGGACAGTGAAGCGACAGCTCCTCCGGTGGCTAGAATTCAAAGAACTCTTCCACAGTGGTATATGCTTCCTGGGAGTCCAGTAGAGCTTCTTTCCTTCTCTGGAGATTTGTAAGCAGAGGCTGGATGGCCCTCTGTCAGGAGGGCTTGGATGGTGTCTTCCTTCCTGGCAGAAGAATGTTGGACTGGACGACCCTTGGGTGCCGCTTTTACTAGGATTCTATCATTCTAGTTCTGGACTCATTGGAGATCATAGAATCCTAGAGTTGGGAGAGATCTGGTGGGCCATCCAGTCCAACTCCATTCGGCCAAGAAGCGGGAAAATCGCATTCAAAGCACCCCCGACAGATGTCCACCCAGCCTCTGCTTCAAAGCCTCCAAAGAAGAAGCCTCCATCACACTCCAGTGGTGCCATGACTCGGATAAATTGGGCATCTTCCTCAGATTGTGTCCAACAGGATCAGCTCCTTTCTCAAAGCAGAATGATGGCTTGAATCCAGACCTCAGGAAACCCGAAAGGAACCGAAATCCCCCCCCCCCCCCCCCCGGTACACCTCTACGCAGATGACACCCAACTCCATACTCTTTTCCACCAGACTCCAAGGAAGCCCCGGGGATACTAGACCAGTGCCTGGCTGCTGTGTCGATCTGGATGAGGATGAACAGGCTGAGGATCAATCCTGACAAGACAGAGGTCCTCCAGGTCAGTCGCACGTCTGACCGGGGTATTGGGTGGTATTGGGCAAAACACAGGAGGCTCCCCGAATCAAAATCCTTCTAAAAGAGGGGAAAGCTCTCTGTCGCAGTTTGCTTTTGCCTGAACCGACTGGGAAGAGCAAAGTTCAGCTCCTTTTGAATCTCCTTTTGTGCTAAAACGTTTCAGTTTATCTTTGAACTCCATTTCTGGAGCAAAACCGAGGACGAAGAAGGGATGATGGTCAGCTCCTCCACCCCGTCACCCTCATCCCATCCCTGAGAGAAGACCAAATCCAATGTGTGCCCAGCACTATGGGTGGGATCAGATATTAATTGGGACAGGCCCATGGTTGCCATGGCGGCCATGAAGTCCTGAGCCGCACCAGAGAGAGAGGCCTCGGCATGGATATTAAAATCTCCCAAGACTAAAAGCCGTTGGGAGCTCAACGCCATGTCCGAGACCACTCCCGCTAGCTCAGGTAAGGAGACTGTAGTGCAGCGGGGTGGTCGGTACACTAACAGAATCCCTATCTTAAAGCTCGGCACCTGGGCCAGCTGCAGAAATTAATGAGCTAGTACATAGAAGGCATATTTTCAGTCAGCACAGGCAAACAAACCAAACTCTCAGGCGCTCTGCCAGACTGAGGGAGAGATTGATAACAGAGTCAAGGCTGAAACAAAATCCGTTCCTGGCCGCTTGGGATATAGAATAGATTAGGGGATAAAATGCCAAGTAAAGAACCTGTAGCCAAACGAAGCAACATTGGAAATGAGTCAAGACATCATCCCATGTTCCTGGAAGCCTTGCCTTGGATAGATTCACGTGTTAAATTCCTTGTTTGATTCATGATTCATGTTTTGGGGTTTTACCTTGGAAGTTTCGGTATTTGTTTTTCATGAATTCTGATGGACTAATTTCCTGGACTATTTGTTCCTGCTTATCTTTCTACCTAATTGGATTTACCTATTTGAATGGAGTGTTGTTTATTGCTACCGCTTTTTAAATATCTTCAATAAACTGCTTGCATTTCTATTCAGCTGTGTGGTGTTTAAAGTCTGGCCTGGAGTGCAACAGTTGGAGGAAAAACAAGCAAAACATGAAATCCGAACATGCGAAAATGTCAAAAGGTTATCATTTGGAAGAACCCCAAACTCTTTTCAGCATCAAAGCTAATTGTTCGGATGAAACACTTGACAGCCGAGCAGCGGTGTTTTGGTTGCTGTTAAACGTCGCACAAATAATTCATCCGATTTCAATTATTGTCTCTCTGGAACAAAGGATGACGGAGGCAGAAGTGGAGACACATCAAAGGTTCCGCAATTTGAACGTTCAAAAGTTTGCATCTTTTGCAAACCACCGAGATGCAAGGCTTCCTCTTGACAGCTACCTCTTGTTTGCAAACTTTTCGGGCTTCGCTTTGTTTGGTTTGGCCTGTTGGGGTTTCAAATATTTACACTCCTCGTGGCTTCCTGCCTCCATTGCCGCATCCATTAATAAAGAGGATGCCGTGTGAAAACACAACCACCACCTCGCTCTCCAACCACAGCCAGTGTGTGTAATATTCAGAAAACGCTCTGCAAAATTAATTGGCTTACACGGCAACACATGTTTTGCTTTCTTTCAGCACCAATTCTCTCTTCCCCAACTATCCTGGAATATTTTCAGTGGTAAAAGGAAACTCTGGATCCTTCTGAGGAGCAACTAAAAGAGCTGGAGATGTTCAGCTTACAGAAGGGAAGGGTGAAATAGTCAACATAGTCAACATGGATTTATCAAAAACAAGTCATGCCAGACTCATCTGATCTCTTTTTTCGAAAGAGTTACAAGCTGGGTAGATGCGGGGAATGCCATGGATGGAGCGTGTCTGGATTTCAGTAAGGCCTTCGACAAGGTCCCCCATGACCTTCTGGCAAGGAAACTAGTCCAATGTGGGCTAGGCAAAACTACGGTGAGGTGGATCTGGAATTGGTTAAATGGACGAACCCAGAGGGTGCTCACCAATGCTTCCTCTTCATCTTGGAAAGAAGTGACAAGTGGAGTGCCGCAGGGTTCCGTCCTGGGCCCGGTCCTGCCCAGGATCTTCATTCATGACTTAGATGAAGGGTTAAGACACAAAAGAGATGTGCACAAGAAGTGGAAAAAGGGAGAAATCACCAAAGAAGAATTCAAAGAAATAGCCACAAGCAGGGTTCTGTCCTGGGCCCGGTCCTGTTCAACATCTTTACTTAGATGAAGGGCTAGAAGGCAGGATCATCAAGTTTGCAGACGACACCAAATTGGGAGGGAGAGCCAAGACTCCAGAGGATAGGAGCAGGATTCAAAACGATCTTGACACATTAGAGAGATGGGCCAAAACTAACAAAATGAAGTTCAACAGTGACAAATGCAAGATACTCCACTTTGGCAGGAAAAACGAAATGCAAAGATACAAAATGAGGGACGATGCCTGGCTCGAGAGCAGGACGTGTGAAAAAGATCTTGGAGTCCTCGTGGACAACAAGTTAAACATGAGCCAGGAATGTGATGTGGCGGCAAAAAAAGCCAATGGGATGTTGGCCTGCATCAATAGGAGCATAGTGTCTAGATCTAGGGAAGTCAATTCTGGTGGTAGGGAGAGGCAGAGATCCACACGAAAGGTATTTCGGGAAGGTCTACTTTCCCCATGAGGAAAGGGCCGAGCAAGAAAAGGCAATCTCAGGCACAAATCCGGAACCCGGTGGGTGGCTTTTCTTTCGGCGAAGAATACAACTGTAACGGTTCGGAATGAGGATTTATCGCAGCGCGCTGACGTTTGCTCAATACTTGGAGTCAGTGACCCCAATGTTGGCTCTGAACTATTGTTCAATTTGTGCAGGCTGCAATTTTAAACACGGAGCGCATGATTAATCCGCGGCCAGGAATGCAGGAAAAAGGCCGCGCAGACAGCGCCGTAGATTTTTGGAGCAATTAGAATTGATATGGCAAGCAGGCCTCTGACCCGCCCGTGGATTATTTCCATTTTGCAAATTTAAGGGTTGTTCTTTTTCCCCCTTTGGTTAAATTAGTGGAGGGAAAGGAGCGCTCCAGGGAGCAATATTTTGCAGAGAAATGCAGAAAGTGAGAAATGCACGCAGATTTGTTTCATAGCTTGACACTTCCACCTCCAGGCACAGTTTCCCAGGAAATAGATCTTCCTAGCTTGGTCGGATCAGCTCAGCGTTGGCTAAGGCAAAGTCCTGGAACGCGTGGTGGCCTCACAACTCCAGGTATTCTTGGGAGACACGGATTATCTGGATCCGGCACAGTCTGGTTTCAGACCGGGGCATGGTACCGAGACAGCCTTGGTCGCCTTAGTGGATGATCTGCGCCGGGAGCTCGACAGGGGGAGTGTGTCCCTGTTAGTTCTGCTGGACCTCTCAGCGGCCAAAGATGGTTGCCTTCAAAGGACCTCCTAAAATATGCAAATTTCCCATTTGATTGTTTCTCTCTTTATTTTGATGGATTCATTTCAATTGGTGAAACCCGAGGATGTGGAGGAATGAGGCCTACCACGTCCATCCTAGACCCCTGCCCATCCTGGCTTCTAAAGGAGGCCAGAGGGGGATTGGCCGAGTGGGTGAAGGTGGTGGTTAACGCCTCCCTTCGGGAAGGCAAGATTCCAGCGAGCTTAAAACAAGCTATAATAAAACCGCTGTTGAAAAAACCATCACTGGACCCCACTAAATTCGACAAGTTTCGGCCAGTTTCCAATCTCCCCTTCTTGGGCAAAGTCCTGGAACGCGTGGTGGCCTCACAACTCCAGGTATTCTTGGTAGACACGGATTATCTGGATCCGGCACAGTCTGGTTTCAGACCGGGACATGGAACTGAGACAGTCTTGGTCGCCTTAGTGGATGATCTGCGCCGGGAGCTCGACAGGAGGAGTGTGTCCCTGTTAGTTCTGCTGGACCTCTCAGCGGCATTCGATACCGTCGACCACGGTATCCTTCTGGAACGCCTCGCGGGGATGGGCCTTGGGGGTACTGCTCTGCAGTGGCTCCGGTCCTTCCTCGAGGGTCGCTCCCAGAAGGTGTTATTGGGGGACACCTATTCAACCCCACAACCTTTGTCTTGTGGGGTTCCACAGGGCTCTATATTGTCCCCCATGCTGTTTAATATCTACATGAAGCCGCTGGGAGAGATCATCCGGAGTTTCGGGGTGCAGTGTCATCTGTACGCAGATGATGTCCAACTCTGTCACTCCTTCCCACCTGCTACTAAGGAGGCTGTCGAGGTCCTGAACCGGTGCTTGGCCGCTGTAACGGTCTGGATGAGGGCGAACAAATTGAAATCGAATCCAGACAAGACAGAGGTACTCCTGGTCAGTCGCAAGGCCGAACAGGGTATAGGGTTACAGCCTGTGCTGGATGGGGTCGCACTCCCCTTGAAGGCGCAGGTTCGCAGCTTGGGTGTCATCCTGGATTCACCTGGAGCCCCAGGTCTCGGCGGTGACCAGGGGAGCATATGTACAGCTTAGGCTCGTGCGCCAGCTGCGCCCGTACCTTGGGAAGTCTGACTTGGCCACAGTAGTCCACGCTCTGGTTACATCCCGTTTAGACTACTGCAGCGCTCTCTACGTGGGGTTGCCTTTGAAGGCGGCCCGGAAGCTCCAACTGGTCCAACGTGCGGCAGCCATGATACTAACAGGAGCGGAGTGCAGGGAGCACACAACCCCCCTGCTGTACCAGCTCCACTGGCTGCCGATCTGCTCCCGGGCTCAATTCAAGGTGCTGGCATTGGCCTATAAAGCCCTAAACGGTTCCGGCCCAAGATACCTAACTGACCGCCTCTCGGCCTATGAGCCCACGAGGACTTTGAGATCTTCCGGGGAGGCCCTGCTCTCGATCCCGCCTGCTTCTCAAGCTCAGCTGGCAGGGACGAGAGATAGGGCCTTCTCGGTGGTGGCTCCTCGGCTGAGGAACACCCTTCCCGTAGACATCAGGCTAGCCCCCTCCCTGTTGATATTCTGCAGGAAGTTAAAGACCTGGTTGTTTAAGAAGGCATTTGATCAAGAAGTGCAATGACTGGTAATTTGACCATAGGAATGGAACAAGGGAAATGATATCGGATTGTGGGTTTGACGGTGAGACGACTCGGAACGGCTTTGTAGCAATGTTGATGTTTTGATGAGATGTTTTCTGATAATGTTGAATTGTGGATTATTTTACACTATGTTTTGTATTTTGCACCTGTTTCTCTATGTTGTACACCGCAATGAGTCGCCCTTGGGCTGAGAATTGCGGTATATAAGCGCAGTAAATAAAATAAATAAATAAATAAATAAATCAGTGCAGAGGAGCCAGATGTTGATGAAATCCAGATGTCTTGATCCAGAAGTCGGGGATTATGGGGTTGGCATCAATTGACAGCTGGAAAGCTAGGAATCTCCATTTTTCCTAGCGTTAATTCTAGGGCAGGAGTGGGCAACGCTAGTGTTGGAAGTAGGCATGGATAGTAGGCTTGGGCGATCCAGTTCGATAATTTCGTAATTCGTTATTGATTCGTATTTAAATTAGCTTATGATCCACTATCAAGCCATGCAGGAATAGTGTAAGGAGTAATTAAGAATCGAAAAACAATTTTTTTGAATTTTCGTAATTATTTCGTAATTATTTTGTAATCATTTCATAATTATTTTCGTATGTCTGGTGCATTGTATTGTATATTATATTATATTATTATATATTATATTACTATATTATTATTATATTATATTATCATTGTATAATATAATATAATATATAATATAATATAATAATATATAATATAATAATATATAATATACTATAATATATATAATTAATATAATATAATATAATATAATATAATATAATAAATTATTATATTATATATATATAATATTATTATAATAATATATAATATTATAATATTATAATAATATAATATACAATAATATAATAATATTATAATATAATATACAACAATATAATATAATAATATAATAATAATATAATATAATATAATTAATATAATATAATATAATAAATTATTATATTATATATATATATTATATATTATTATTATAATAATATATAATATTATAATATTATAATAATATAATATACAATAATATAATAATATTATAATATAATATACAACAATATAATATAATAATATAATAATATAATATAGTTGTTTGTTTTTGGAGGTTTTTTTAGCATATTGCGCAATCGCATCCGCCATTAACGAATCGATTCGTAATTTACGAAATTTCGGAAATTTTGAAATCTTAAATTTCGGAAGTCCTCAGAATTTCGAAACGCTAGCGCACCCTAGAAACGAAACGAGTTTAGAATCAATTTTTTTCTTAATCGCCCAAGCCTAATGGATAGGTACACGTCGGATAACTCGTAACTCGTTATAAATTCGTTTTAATTACCTTTTTGAAGCAATTTCAAGCTATTTTTAAAAACTGGACCTTCTGAAGCTTTTTTTTTTTGTCAGAGTATTGACGCTTGCCAGCAGAAGGATTGCTAGATCAGCAGACACTGTGTTCCAAAATAAGGACTCTGCAGGCATTTAGTTACAATAGAAAACTAAGTTTTACTAAGTACATCTACACACTAGGGCTGGGCAACCACGGAAAAATTTGTTTCTAAACTCGATTCGTTTTTAGGGGGTTTTTGCGTTTCGATTTTTAAAAGAATTCCGAATTTTTTCTTTAAAAAAGTTCGAAATTTACGAAATTTCAGAAATTACGAAACAATTACGAATCGATTCGTTAATGGCGGACACGACCGTGCAATACGCTAAAAAACCCTCCAAATGGGACGGGGGGAACTTCTGAAGCTTCCCTCTCCCTCTGTTGTTGACTGTTGGTGTGATAATTATATATTTTTTTCACTGATAAAACAAACAACAACTATAAAACTTGCACCAGACATACGGAAATAATAACGAAACATTTTCGAAACGATTTCGAAACAATTACGAAACAATTACGAAACGAATTGAAAAATTCGTTTCGATTTTTAGTTGCTCCTGCATGGCTCAATATCTGATCGTAAGCTAATTTAAATACGAATCAATAACGAATTACGAAATTAACGAACGAAACCGCCCAACCCTACTACACACGTCTATTCACAGCAAGCTACAGACAGGAACTCCTAGGCAAAAACAACAGTCTCTGAACATCTGCTTATCTATCTTCTGGATGAGACCAGTTCCTCCCTCTTCTTCCCAGCCAGAGAACACGTTATCTCATTTCTGTCAAGGTTACAGTTTCACAGCCTCAGCACAGTATTTCTAATACACCGTGGAGCAGAATAGGATCCATCTTGAAATACATCTTAATCCATCTTGAATTATATAGAAACACATTGAAAAACACACCTGAATAACTAAATAATGCTGACATTTTTCGCCATTTTTGTTCTGACTCAGGAAGTGAGTCAGAAATGATTCAGCGTATTTTCTGCCCTCTAGCCTGCTGGGAAGCAAGCAGCTTGCATGCTGAGAGTCTGCTTTCCTCCCATCCAATCAGGGGAGAAGTTTAGGGGAGGAGTTTCGGCAGCCATTGCTCTATATAAAGGGGAGCACATGGCTGAGAGGCTCATTTGGAGCCTGGGAAGGGAAGGGGAAAGGGAGAAGGGAGAATACAACTGTAACGGTTTGGAATGAGGATTTATCGCACCGCGCTGACGTTTGCTCAATACTTGGAGTCAGTGACCCCAATGTTGGCTCTGAAGGGAGAAGGGAATGGAGGTTGTGTTGAAGGGAGGTTGACAGAAGAGCAGGGAAATGCAAGCAAGCAGAGAAGGGCTGTTGCCTGCCTGGCTCCCTGCCTTGCCGCTTGTGTGTTGTTGCTGTTGGGGTTTGGGATGTGTGGGTACCACGTGGGTATTGGGCTGCTTTCCCCCCAGCCAATCAGAGGAGAAGTTGAGGGGAGGAGAGGGGTTTCGGCAGCCATTGCTCTATATAAAGGGGAGCACATGGCTGAGAGGCTCATTCGGAGCCTGAGAAGGGAAGGGAAAAGGGAGAAGGGAAGGGAGTTTGTGTTGAAGGGAGGTTGAAAGAAGAGCAGGGCAACGCAAGCAAGCAGAGAAGGGCTGTTGCCTGCCTGGCTCCCTGCCTTGCCGCTTGTGTGTTGTTGCTGTTGGGGTTTGGGATGTGTGGGTACCACGTGCAGAGGGGGCCCTAGGAAATTTTCAATGGTAAGCAAACAGTATTTTTGCCAAACCCCCTCCCCTCCCCTAAACGTCTGGATCCGGCACAGTCTGGCTTTAGGCCGGGGCATGGTACCGAGACAGCCTTGGTCGCCTTAGTGGATGATCTGCGCCGGGAGCTCGACAGGGGGAGTGTGTCCCTGTTGGTGCTGCTGGACCTCTCAGCGGCCTTCGATACCGTCGACCACGGTATCCTTCTGGGACGCCTCGCGGGGATGGGTCTTGGAGGGACTGTTTTACAGTGGCTCCGCTCATTCCTTGAGGGTCGGTCCCAGAAGGTGTTACTGGGAGACTCCTGTTCAACCCCACAACCTTTGTCTTGTGGGGTTCCTCAGGGTTCAATACTGTCTCCCATGTTGTTTAACATCTACATGAAGCCGCTGGGGGAGATCATCCGGAGTTTCGGAGTGCGATGTCATCTGTACGCGGATGATGTCCAACTCTGTCACTCCTTTCCACCTGCTACTAAGGAGGCTGTCCAGGTCCTGAACCGGTGCTTGGCCGCTGTGACGGTCTGGATGGGGGCGAACAAATTGAAATTGAATCCAGACAAGACAGAGGTCTTCCTGGTCAGTCGCAAGGCCGAACAGGGTATAGGGTTACAGCCTGTGTTGGATGGGGTCGCACTCCCCCTGAAGACGCAGGTTCGCAGTTTGGGTGTGACCCTGGACTCATCGTTGAGCCTGGAGCCCCAGGTTTCAGCGGTGACCAGGGGAGCATTCGCACAGTTAAAACTCGTGCGCCAACTGCGACCGTACCTTGGGAAGTCTGACTTGGCCACAGTAGTCCATGCTCTGGTTACATCCCGTTTAGACTACTGCAACGCTCTCTACGTGGGGTTGCCTTTGAAGACGGCCCGGAAGCTCCAATTAGTCCAACGGGCGGCAGCCATGATACTAACAGGAGCGGAGCACAGGGAGCATACAACTCCTCTGCTGCACCAGCTCCACTGGCTGCCGATTTGCTACCGGGCTCAATTCAAAGTGCTGGCGTTGGCCTATAAAGCCCTAAATGGTTCTGGCCCAACCTACCTATCCGAACGTATCTCGGCCTACCAGCCCACCAGGACCCTAAGATCTTCTGGGGGGGCCCTGCTCTCTATCCCGCCTGCTTCACAGGTGCGGCTGGCGGGGACGAGAGACAGGGCCTTTTCTGTGGTGGCCCCGCGGCTATGGAACGCCCTCCCCATGGAGGTAAGATCAGCCCCCTCATTGATGGTTTTCCGGAAAAGACTAAAAACCTGGATTTTCGAGCAGGCGTTCGGTTAACTCAGTGCAATAAGTGTAATGATTGAAGGACTGGCAATTTGGACGACGAAACTGGATCGCGATTTTAGTCAAGAGATGAATTGGATGGTTTATTGATATATGTATTGTGGATCGTGTTTTTATGCTTTTAAACTGTATACTGTTGTTTGTTATAAGTTGTTGTAAACCGCGTTGAGTCGCCGGCTAGGCTGAGAAACGGCGGTATACAAGTATAGCAAATAAATAAATAAATAAATAAATATTTTGGTCCCCCCCCCCCCCCCCCAACCATTCATTGATATATATTTTCTGTTCGTCGTGGGAGTTCTGTGTGCCATATTTGGTTCAATTCCATCATTGGTGGAGTTCAGAATGCTCTTTGATTGTAGGTGAACTATACATCCCAGTAACTACACTTGCCGCACTTGCTCCCTTGCCTGACCCGCTTTGGTTCGGAGGCATGCCTGAAGACCACGGCGTGTGCACCAAAAGTCACCTCTTCTCCTGACTTTCTCCTCAGCCATTGGGACCGAGAGAGAGAGAGAGAGAGAGAGAGAGGTGGAGATGCCCACCTTTCCTGAAGGTAGGCGCAAAAACAAAGGAGGGAGCGGAGGTGGGAGATACCTCCAGCTGGAGGGGCTCTCTCTCTCTCTCTCTCTCTCTCTCTCTCTCTCTCTCTCTCTCTCTCTCTCTCTTGGTCCCAATGGCTGAAGAGAAAATCAGGAGAAGAGGCGACTTTTGGTGCACATGCTGGGGTCTTCAGACACGCCTCCAGACCCAAAGTGGGCCAGGCGCAGCGGCTCCGCCCCTTGGCCCACCCGCGGATTGGGAAGAGGAGAGGAGGCGGGTGGAGTGCCGGGGGATCGGGAAAGGGAGCCGGTCATGGGGAAGGGATCGAACGCGGAGAACGATTGAGCGCCGGCTCTGCTCGCGCACCCGGTGGCCGGGTGGAGCAAGAACGAGAGGAGCTAGGCGAGGCTCAAGGGCCCTGCCCCTCTGGGAAGAGGATCGGCCGGCAGCGAGGCAAGAAAGCCGAGGCTCCCCCCAGACTGCTAGGGCTGTTGTGAGCTGAGGGGGCGCTCCTCAAGTGGCGGTCGAGGGGCATTTACAGAGGCGCCTCTGCGCCCCTGGCAAAAAAAAGTGTTCGGCGACCGCTTACTTCGCATAATGGACGAGCCGCCCCTGATTGTAGGTGAATTATACATCCCAGTAACTACACTTGCCGCACTTGCTCCCTTGCTTGGCCCGCTTTGGGTCCGGAGGCGTGCCTGAAGATCCCGGCATGTGCACCAAAAGTCACCTCTTCTCCTGACTTTCTCCTCCGCCATTGGGACCGAGAGAGAGAGAGGTGGAGATGTCCACCTTTCCTGAAGGTAGGCGCAAAAACAAAGGAGGGAGCGGAGGTGGGAGATACCTCCAGCCAGAGGGGCTCTCTCTCTCTCTCTCTCTCTCTCGGTCTCAATGGCTGAAGAGAAAGTCAGGAGAAGAGGCGACTTTTGTGGTCTTCAGACACGCCTCCAGACCCTTGGCCCACCCGCGGATTGGGGAGAGGAGAGGAGGCGGGTGGAGCGCCGGGGGATCGGGAAAGAGAGCCGGTCATGGGGAAGGGATCGAATGCGGAGAACGATTGAGCGCCGGCTCTGCTTGTGCACCCGGTGGCCAGGTGGAGCAGGAACGAGAGGGGCGAGGCGAGGCTCAAGGGCCCGGCCCCTTTGGGAAGAGGATTGCCTGACAGCGGGGCAAGAAAGCCGAGGCTCCCCCCGGACTGCTAGGGCTGTTGTGAGCTGAAGGGGTGCTCCTCAAGTGGCGGTCGAGGGGCATTTTGCACCCCTGGCAAAAAAAAGTGTTCGGCGACCGCTTACTTCGCGTAATGGATGAGCCGCCCCTGTATTTCCCCCCAAGAGCGCCTCAAGAGCACCCCTGGGCAAAATCAACTATACTGCGAATGCTTACTTTGCGTAAGGGTTGAGCCGGTACCAATTAAGGCTCCGGTTCTTCAAACGAGACCCTTCCTAACCCCGAGGTCACTCCGCCTCGGGCGGTATTGCGCTATCGCGCAGCCACCGGTTTGCTCCGAGCTGGACCCTTCGGAATTGCTTTTGCTCGCAAGGCTGGCTAATGAGGAAACATGCCACAACGATTACAGATAAAGGCAATTACGACGGCATAATTAGTTCCCAACACAAGAGCTTTTGTTCGGCTCCTGCACGGCTGGCCCTCCTGGAGAAGTTGGCAGCACAGCCTCTTCCTCTCTTCCGCAATCTGTTCGTCTTTCTCCTCCTGTTATTCCTTGAATTCCTCCTTCTTGTTTTCTCCCTCTTCCTCCACTTCTTCTTTTTCTTCCCCTTCTCCTCTTTGAATTCTCACGGCCTCTTCCTCTCTTCCGCAATCTGTTCGTCTTTCTCCTCCTGTTATTCCTTGAATTCCTCCTTCTTGTTTGTTTTCTCTTCCTCCACTTCTTCTTCTTCCTCCACCTTCTCCTCTTTGAATTCCTCCTTCTCCTCTCTATCCAGTTTTGTCTCCTCTCCTCCTCTTCTATCACTTCCTCCTTGTTTTCTTCCTTTCTTCTTCTTTTCTTCTCTATCTTCTTCCCTTGTCCTCTGCTGCTTCTTGCTTCTCCTCCTCCTTCTCTTGTTCCTCCTATCTCCTCCTCATTCTTCTCTCTTCTCCTCTGTTGCCTTTTAGTCCCCTTCTCTTATTCCCCTCCGCCTCTTCTATCACTTACTCATTGCTTTCCCTCTTTCTTCCCCTTTTCCTACTTCTCTTCTTCCCTTGTCCTCTGCTTCTTGCTTCAGCTCCTCCCCCTCTTGATCCTCCTCTCTCCTCCTCATTCTTCTTCCTTCTCCTCTGTTGCCTCTTAGTCTCCTTCTCCTCTTCTTCCCTTCCCCTCCTCCTCTTCTTCTATCACTTCCTCATTGCTTTTCTCCTTTCTTCTTTTCTTCTTTCCCTTCCTCTCTTGTCCTCTTCTGCTTCTTGCTCCTCCTCCTCTTGCTCCTCCTCTCTCCTCATTCTTCTCCCTTCACCTTTATTGCCTCTTAGTCTCCTCCTCCTCTTCTATCACTTCCTCGTTGCTTTCCTCCTTTCTTCTCCTTCTTTTCTTCTTTCTCTTCTTCCCTTGTCCTGCTTCTTGCTTCTCCTCCTCCTTCTCTTGTTCCTCCTCTCTCATCCTCATTCTTCTCTCTTCTCTTCTGTTGCCTTTTAGTCCCCTTCTCTTCTTCCCCTCCCTCTTCTATCACTTCCTCATTGCTTTCCCTCTTTCTTCCCCTTTTCCTCCTTCTCTTCTTCCCTTGCCCTCTACTTCTTGCTTCAGCTCCTCCTCTTGTTCCTCCTCTCTCCTCCTCATTCTTCTTCCTTCTCCTCTGTTGCCTCTTAGTCTCCTTCTCCTCTTCTTCCCTTTCCCTCCTCCTCTTCTTCTATCACTTCCTCATTGCTTTTCTCCTTTCTTCTTTTCTTCTTTCCCTTCCTCTCTTGTCCTCTTCTGCTTCTTGCTCCTCCTCCTCTTGTTCCTCCTCTCTCCTCATTCTTCTCCCTTCACCTCTACTGCCTCTTAGTCTCCTTCTCCTCTTCTCCCCCCTCCTCTTCTATCACTTCCTCATTGCTTTCCTCCTTTCTTCTCCTTCTTCTCTTCTTTCTCTTCTTCCCTTGTCCTCTGCGTCTTGCTTCTCCTCCTCCTCTTGATCCTCCTCTCTCCTCCTATTGTTTCTCCCTTCTCCTCTATTGCCTCTTAGTCTCGTTCTCCTCTTCTTCCCCTCTTCCTCTTCTATCACTTCTTCATTGCTTTCCTCCTTTCTTCTTCTTTTCTCCCTTCTCTTCCTCTCTTGTCCTCTGCTTCTTGCTTCTCCTCCTCCTCCTCTTCCTCTTCCTCCTCCTCCTTTTCCTTTCCTTCTTCCTCTTCCTTCCTCCTTTGCTTCTCATCAGCTCCCCTTCCTTCTCTTCCTTCTCAGGACAGGTCGGGCGCATCTTCTTTGAGGCCCAGGAACGGAGCAGCTATAGATACCCGGGAGAAGCATTGTCTTGGCGTTTGCCAAGTTAAATGGCTTTAAGATTAATTCCGGCATACATAACTATTTGCATTAAACTCTGCCGTGCTTAATAAATAATTAAGGCACCAGAGAAGCTGCTCCATTTAACTGCAGCAAGAACAACAGTGGGGACGGGCCCCAAATGGAGACCTGTGCCAATGATGCCGAGGGCACCCCAGGCCCCTGCTTCCAAGCTGATCTGACCAGCTGCAGGGAGTTCCACAGTTCCTGGATGCCCAATTGGACCAAGACTGATGAAAAGGTCTGCAAGGCTAAAGCACAAAACAAGCTCAAGAAAAAATAGGACAAGTGCAAAGAAGCCAGAATGAAAATCCAAAGAACTTCTAACTGTGCTGACACGAAAGAGACATGCACAAGAAGTGGAAAAGGGGAGAAATCACCAAAGAAGAATTCAAATAAATAGCCAACACCTGTAGGGAAAAGGTCCGCAAGGCTAAAGCACAAAACGAGCTCAGGCTTGCCAGGGACAGGAAAAACAATAAAAAGGGCTTCTTTTCTTATGTCAGTAGAAAAAGGAAAAACAGGGAGGTGATAGGGTCTCTTCGAGGAGAAGATGGGGCAATGCTGACAGGGGACAGGGAAAAGGCAGAACTACTTAATGCCTTCTTTGCCTCGGTCTTCTCACAAAAAGAAAGTCATCTTCAACCTCAGCAAGATGGAGTGGATGAGGGATTAGAGGACATCCAACCCCAAATTGGGAAACAAGTCGTCCAGGAATACGTGGCCGCTCTAAATGAGTCCAAGTCCCCTTCTGTGCTAAGACACAGAAGAGACATGCACAAGAAGTGGAAAAAGTGAGAAATCACCAAAGAAGAATTCAAACAAATAGCCAACACCTGTAGGGAAAAGGTCCGCAAGGCTAAAGCACAAAATGAGCTCAGGCTTGCCAGGGACATTAAAAACAATAAAAGGGCTTCTTTTCTTATGTCAGTAGAAAAAGGAAAAACAAGGATGCGATAGGGCGTCTTTGAGGAGAAGATGGGGCAATGCTGACAGGGGATAGGGAAAAGGCAGAACTACTTAATGCCTTCTTTGCCTTGGTCTTCTCACAAAAAGAAAGTCATCTTACCTCAGCAAGATGGAGTGGATGAGGGATTAGAGGACATCCAACCCCAAATTGGGAAACAAGTCATACAGGAATACCTGGCCGCTCTAAATGAGTTCAAGTCCCCTTTCAGGGCTAGATGAACGACACACAAGAGTATTGAAGGAACGAGCGGAAGCCATCTCGGAACCATTGGCAATCATCTTTGAGAGTTCTTGGAGAACGGGGGAAGTTCCAGCAGATTGGAGGAGGGCCAATGTGGTCCCAATCTTCAAGAAGCGAAAAAAGGATGACCCAAACAATGACCAATGTCCGGTCAGCCTCACGTCGATACCGGGCAAGACTCTGGAAAAGATTGTCAAGGAAGTGGTCTGCAAACACTTAGAAACAAATGCGGTCATCGCTAATAGTCAACATGGATTTATCAACAACAAGTCATGCCAGACTCATCTGATCTCTTTTTTCGATAGAGTTACAAGCTGGGTAGATGCGGGGAATGCCGTGGATGTAGCGTACCTGGATTTCAGGAAGGCCTTCTTTGACAAGGTCCCCCACGACCTTCTGGCAAGGAAACGAGTCCAATGTGGGCGAGGCAAAACTACAATGAGGTGGATCTGGAATTGGGTAAATGGACGAACCCAGAGGGTGATTTTCCCCAAGGCTTCCTCTTCATCCTGGAAAGAAGTGACGAGTGGAGTGCCATCCGCAGGGTTTTCCCGTCCTGGGCCCGGTCCTGTTCAACATCTTGATTAATGACTTAGATGAAGGGCTAGAAGGCAGGATCATCAAGTTTGCAGACGACACCAAATTGGGAGGGATAGCCAATAGTCCAGAGGACAGGAGCAGGATTCAAAACGATCTTGACAGATTAGAGAGATGGGCCAAAACTAACAAAATGAAGTTCAACAGGGACAAATGCAAGATACTCCACTTTGGCAGGAAAAACGAAATGCAAAGATACAGAATGGGGGACAATCCCTGGCTCGAGAGCAGTACGTGTGAAAAAGATCTTGGAGTCCTCGTGGACAACAAGTTAAACATGAGCCAGGAATGTGATGTGGTGGCAAAAAAAGCCAATGGGATTTTGGCCTGCATCAAGAGGAGCCTAGTGTCTAGATCTAGAGAAGTCATGCTCCCCATGCTCTATTCTGCTTTGGTTAGACCACATCTGGAATATTGTGTCCAGTTCTGGGCACCACAATTCAAGAGAGAGATTGACAAGCTGGAATGTGTCCTGAAGAGGCCGACTAAAATGATAGTTTCAGGCAAGAAAGGGACACAAAGTATCAAGCTGGAGAGTTAAAAAGTTGCAATTTGATTATCCTTTATTTGGGGATCGGTTACATAGTTGGGGCTAGCAAAGGAGTGAGAGCACACGGCTGTGTAGAGTCCCTGGTTGAGGCTGCTGCTGGGGTGCATTTCATCAGTTTGGCCCAACTGTGGAACTCCCTGCTGCTGGTCACACCAGCTTGAAGGCAGGGGTCTGGGATGCCCTCGACGACCCTCTGAGGATGCTTGCCATAGATGCAGGCGAAACGTCAGGAGGGAATGCCTCTAGAACATGGCCATGTAGAGACTAGGATGCAATGGAACAATGGCTTCAAACTACAAGAGAGGAGATTCCATCTGAACATGAGGAAGAACTTCCTGACTGTGAGAGCCGTTCAGCAGTGGAACTCTCTGCCCCGGAGTGTGGTGGAGGCTCCTTCTTTGGAAGCTTTTAAACAGAGGCTGGATGGCCATCTGTCAGGGGTGATTTGAACATGGCCATGTAGAGACTAGGATGCAATGGAACAATGGCTTCAAACTACAAGAGAGGAGATTCCATCTGAACATGAGGAAGAACTTCCTGACTGTGAGAGCCGTTCAGCAGTGGAACTCTCTGCCCCGGAGTGTGGTGGAGGCTCCTTCTTTAGAAGTTTTTAAGCAGAGGCTGGATGGCCATCTGTCAGGGGTGATTTGAATGCAATATTCCTGCTTTTTGGCAGAATGGGGTTGGACTGGATGGCCCATGAGGTCTCTTCCAACTCTTTGATTCTATGAAAGAAGCCAGAATGGATGTCCAAAGAACTTCTAACTGTGCTAAGACACAAAAGAGACATGCACAAGAAGTGGAAAAAGGGAGAAATCACCAAAGAAGAATTCAAACAAATAGCCAACACCTGTAGGAAAAAGGTCCGCAAGGCTAAAGCACAAAACGAACTCAGGCTTGCCAGGGACGCCAGGAAGGCATCGACACTACGTTGTTGACGTTGTCCTCCCTAAGAATCAATAGGTCCTCCTATTGTCCTTGCGTCTAGCGGTTGCAAACGTGTCCACAATTTCCGAAGAGGATTCCATCCGATATTTATATCCTTGCTTCGGGATAAAAATCGGAAGGTGGGCCGAACACACCTTTTGGAGATAGAACATTATTAACTCCTCGACCCGAGCGAGAGCAATGGCCGTTTGGGGAGCGATTAAGGTGGAGGCGAGATGCGGGGAGCAGCCGCCGAGCCGCGCGGTAATGAAGATTTATTGATGATCACGGAGCACATCGGTTTATTTAAAGATCCTGTGAGCTGTTTCTGGAGAGACGCAGGCACAGCCACGAAAGGTGACAACCCAGTAGGATAACAACATCTTTTTTCTTGGGGAGGACAGCTCTCTGGAGCATAGAGGTGATCCAAGGTGCATCCACACTCGAGACACCACGTGAGCTGCCATGGTTCAATGCTATGTAATTCCAGGATATGTTTTTTGGTGAAGATACCACTCCCAGGATCCTGAACCAAGGTCACAACATCATCTGTTATAGAACTCCAATACGCCGATGATAATGTCATCTATGCACATTCAGAACAGGCTACTCTAAACACCTTTGTGGAAGCATGCAAGAATCTCAGCATCTCATTGAACATGGAGAAAACCAAAGTGCTCTTCAAGCAGTCACCAGCCAAACCCTCTCCAACACCAGAAATACAACATTTGCAATATTCGTATATGCTCTTCTCAACCCTGAAGGAGAACTTCAGCTCTACCAAGGAGACCTTCAACTCCCAATGAGGTCCTCGCTACTGAGGAGACATTGCTTTGCCTATTATTCCTATCTTTCAAGAAAAGAGGAGACCTCGCTTCACCAAACTCTGTTTCTTCAGGAAGGGTTTCCACCACCTTCTCCACTGATGGTCCAGGATCTTCAGAGATGACCTCTCTTTTGTGCTGCCATGTGAGTGTGAAGTTATGTCCTACCTCCTTGATGTTGGGTCTTAATCTGAAGCCAGGGTGAAGAGAGGCAGCCAAGAAGACAGATTTTCTCCATGTCTCCTGGATCATCAGCTGGGAGCCTCTCCCCCGAGCAACAATACTACATCTGCCTGCCACCTCAGGAGGAGAAAGAGGAAATCCTGCTGCTACTCTCCCCCTCCCAAGCCAGCTAAGAGGAGGAAGGGGACCGAGGAAGGGACTTTAAAAACACCTGTTTCCTTGCTGTTACTTATTACTTCTGCCTGCCACCTCAGGAGGAGAAGGAGGAAATCCTGCTGCTTCTCCCCCGGCCCTCAAGCCAGCTAAGAGGAGAAAGGGGGCTGAGGAAGAGACTTTAAAAACACCTGTCTCCTGGCTGTTGCTTACTTAATCTGCCTGCCACCTCAGAAGGAGAAGGAGGAAATCCTGCTGCTACTCTCCCCCTCCCAAGCTAGCTAAGAGGAGGAAGGGGGCTGAGGAAGAGACTTTAAAAACACCCGTCTCCTGGTTGCTGCTTACTACATCTGCCTGCCACCTCAGGAGGAGAAGGACGAAATCCTACTGCTTCTCCCCCCACCCCAATCAAGCAAAGAGGAGGAAGGGGGCTGAGGAAGAGACTTTAAAAACACCTGTCTCCTGGCTGTTGCTTACATACATCTGCCTGCCACCTCAGAAGGAGAAGGAGGAAATCCTGCTGCTACTTTCCCTCTCCCATGCCAGCTAAGAGGAGGAAGGGGGCTGAGGAAGAGACTTTAAAAACACCTGTCTCCTGGCTGTTGCTTACATACATCTGCCTGCCACCTCAGGAGGAGAAGGAGGAAATCCTGCTGCTACTTTCCCTCTCCCATGCCAGCTAAGAGGAGGAAGGGGGCTGAGGAAGAGACTTTAAAAACACCTGTCTCCTGGCTGTTGCTTACATACATCTGCCTGCCACCTCAGGAGGAGAAGGAGGAAATCCTGCTGCTACTTTCCCTCTCCCATGCCAGCTAAGAGGAGGAAGGGGGCTGAGGAAGAGACTTTAAAAACACCTGTCTCCTGGCTGTTGCTTACATACATCTGCCTGCCACCTCAGAAGGAGAAAGAGGAAATCCTGCTGCTACTCTCCCCCTCCCAAGCCAGCTAAGAGGAGGAAGGGGACTGAGGAAGAAACTTTAAAAACACCTCTCTCCTGACTGTTGCTTACTACATCTGCCTGCCACCTCAGGAGGAGAAGGAGGAAATCCTGCTGCTTCTCCCCTGGCCCTCAAGCCAGCTAAGAGGAGAAAGGGAGCTGAGGAAGAGACTTTAAAAACACCTCTCTCCTGTCTGTTGCTTACTACATCTGCCTGCCACCTCAGAAGGAGAAAGAGGAAATCCTGCTGCTACTCTCCCCCTCCCAAGCCAGCTAAGAGGAGGAAGGGGACTGAGGAAGAGACCTTAAAAACACCTTTCTCCTGGCTGTTGCTTACTACATCTGCTTGCCACCTCAGGAGGAGAAAGAGGAAATCCTGCTGCATCCCCCCACCCCCAAGCCAGCTAAGAGGAGGAAGGGGACTGAGGAAGAGACTTTAAAAACACCTCTCTCCTGACTGTTGATTACTACATCTGCCTGCCACCTCAGGAGGAGAAGGAGGAAATCCTGATTGACTGCCTACTACACTACATTGTTATCAGGAGGCGGGATTAGAATGCTGCTCTGTGCAACGGCAACCATTCATAAGCTAGGAGGCAAAAACCCGTGAAACAGCGAGTCCGCGAAAAACGAACTGTGAAGTAGCGAGGGAACACTGTATACTGCAATGCATCCAACTCCGGGAGGGGCCACCACGGACCACACACGCTCGTATCAGTTAACTGTGAGTTTCCTAAGCTTGGCAGTCAAAGGGAGGGTGCTGTGCAACTGAAAGAAATACCTCCCAGAAATTTGATTAAACCTGACATAAACTTAGGAAGACTTCTGTGAAGCCTTGACATGTGGAAAGTGGAAGGAAGAAACAGGCTGCCGTCGGATGAGTAGCTTTGGCTTTCCCCAAGGATGGGCTTTAGCAGCCTATTGATTCAGGTATTGATTCAATTTATACCTCTCTTCTCTCACATAACAGAATTTCCCCTTCCCGAATTCATCCTCAGAACAGCCTTGTGGGATATAGAGATTTATATATTTAGACTTTCCAAGGCAGTCTGTTCCGCTGTTGAAGGCACCATAGAATTGTAAGCGACCCATCTATTCCTACCCCATTCTGCCTTTAAAGGATCCCGAAAGACAGGATCCATGGTCCGCTCTCCTCCAAACTGCAGTAGAATGTAGAGTGGGTAATGGCAGCTCTGTGTGCCAAGTTTGGTCTTGATCGGTCATTGGATGAGGGTCGCAGCGGTCTCAGGAAGTGAGCTGAAGTCCCAACATTCATGGTTCATCCTCCTCGAAACTGTACCAGAATGTAGAGTGGGTCATGGGGGCCCTGTGGGCCAAGTTTGGTCTTGATCGGTCATTGGATGAGGGTCGCAATGGTCTCAGGAAGTGAGTTGAAGTACTTCAAGTCCCAACATTCATGGTTCATCCTCCTCGAAACTGTACCATGATGTAGAGTGGGTCATGGGGGCCCTGTGTGCCAAGTCTGGCCTTGATCGGTTATTGATGAGGGTCGCAACGGTCTCAGGAAGTGAGTTGAGTACTTCAAGTCCCAACATTCATGGTTCATCCTCCTCGAAACTGTACCATGATGTAGAGTGGGTCATGGGGGCCCTGTGTGCCAAGTTTGGCCTTGATCGGTCATTGGATGAGGGTCGCAGCGGTCTCAGGAAGTGAGTTGAGGTACTTCAAGTCCCAACATCCATGGCCCACTCTCCTCCAAACTGCAGTAGGATGTAGAGTGAGTCATGGGGGCTCTGTGTGCCAAGTTTGGTCTTGATCGGTCAATGAATGAGGGTCACAGTGGTCTCAGGAAGTGATCCGCTCTCCTCCAAACTGCAGTAGGATGTAGAGTGGGTCATGGGGGCCCTGTGTGCCAAGTTTGGCCTTGATCGGTCATTGGATGAGGGTTGCAGCAGTCTCAGGAAGTGAGTTGAGGTACTTCAAGTCCCAACATCCATGGCCCACTCTCCTCCAAACTGCAGTAGGATGTAGAGTGGGTCATGGGGGCTCTGTGTGCCAAGTTTGGTCTTGATCGGTCATTGATAAAGATCACAGCGGTCTCAGGAAGTGAGTTGAGGTACTTCAAGTCCCATCATCCATTGTCCGCTCTCCTCCAAACTGCAGTAGGATGTAGAGTGGGTCATGGAGGCCCTGTGTGCCAAGTTTGGTCTTGATCGGTCATTGGATGAGGGTCGCAGCGGTCTCAGGAAGTGAGTTGAAGTACTTCAAGTCCCAACATTCATGGTTCATCCTCCTCGAAACTGTACCACGATGTAGAGTGGGTCATGGGGGCTATGTGTGCCAAGTTTGGTCTTGATCGGTCATTGGATGAGGGTCGCAGCGGTCTCAGGAAGTGAGTTGAAGTACTTCAAGTCCCAACATTCATGGTTCATCCTCCTCGAAACTGTACCACGATGTAGAGTGGGTCATGGGGGCTATGTGTGCCAAGTTTGGTCTTGATCGGTCATTGGATGAGGGTCACAGTGGTCTCAGGAAGTGATCCGCTCTCCTCCAAACTGCAGTAGGATGTAGAATGGGTCATGGGGGCTCTGTGTGCCAAGTTTGGTCTTGATCAGTCATTGGATGAGGTCGATGTAACTACTTTTGAGTTTCTCCTCTAATGTTGCAGTTTCTGGCTCCTCTGACCAACCTCAAAGCCCTGCACTTTGCAAGACAGCATATTGCAAGGGGTGTGCAATATGGCCATGTTCCAGAAGCATTCTCTTCTGACGTTTTGCCCACATCTATGTCAGGCATCCTCAGAGGTGGTGAGGTCTCTTCGCCCAACTCCTTATCTAATGTTGCAGTTTCTGGCTCTTCTGATTGCCCTGAAGGGCAATCAAGATGACGATCGAAGGTCTGGAAACCATATTCAATAGGAAGTGAATAGAGTAAGGTCGATGTAACTACTTTTGAGTTTCTCCTCTCAACACTTTGCTCCTCAGGCTTGCCAGAACCAAAGCTGGACAGTCATGGTCTCCGGAGTCACTTGGCCAACGTCAACAAGGCTGGCGTCCCTTCCATCGGGAGCTTTCCAACGCTATAACCGAGCAAAGCCGTGATGCTCACATCTCCGAAACGAAATGAACAGCCTTCTATGTAAATAGTCCCGTTTTGCAGAGAGATGGGCGGAAAGGAATGGATTTCCGAAGCATAAACGGCAACGTTACGCTCCCGATATATTAACGCCGGCTCCAATTACTGGAATTCTTCCACTATTTGGCACTATTAAAAAAAATTTAATCAAAACAGCCAGCGATTAAAACGGACAGAAGTTGGCAAGGGAGTTGCTGCTGCCGTATGTTGAAGTCGAACCGGTGCCCAACGCGGAAACGAAATTGATTTTGGGTGCCAAAGGAAGTTGTGAGGAACATCAACAGAAGAGCTGCTGCTGGTGCCATATTGGAGTCGAAGAGGAGATAGAAAAGGATCGGAATTTGGTATCATGGAATCCTAGAGTTGGAAGGGACCTGGTGGGCCATCCAGTCCAACCCCATTCCACCAAGATGTAGGAACATCACATTCAAAGCACCCCCAACAGATGGCCATCCAACCTCTCCTTCAAATCCTAGAATCCTGGAGTTAGATGGCCATCCAAACTCTCCATCCAACAGATGGCCATCCAACCTCTCCTTCAAATCCTAGAATCCTGGAGTTGGAAGAGACCTCATGGGCCATCCAGTCCAACCCCATTCCACCAAGATGTAGGAACATCACATTCAAAGCACCCCCGACAGATGGCCATCCAACCTCTCCTTCAAAGCTTCCACAGAAGGAGCCCCCTCCACTCATAGAATCCTAGAGTTGGAAGCGACCTCATGGGCCATCCAGTCCAACCCCATTCTGCCACGAAGCAGGACATCCAGCCATCCAACCTCTCCTTCAAAGCCTCCACAGAAGGAGCCTCCACCACTCATAGAATCCTAGAGTTGGGAGAGACCTGGTGGGCCATCCAGTCCAACCCCATTCCACCAAGATGTAGGAACATCACATTCAAAGCACCCCCGACAGATGGCCATCCAACCTCTCCTTCAAAGCCTCCATAGAAGGAACCTCCACCACTCATAGAATCAGAGAATCCTAGAATCCTGGAGTTAGAAGAGACCTGGTGGGCCATCCAGTCCAACCCCATTCCACCAAGATGTAAGAACATCACATTCAAAGCACCTCCGACAGATGGCCATCCAACCTCTCCTTCAAAGCCTCCAAAAAAGGAACCTCCACCACTCATAGAATCAGAGAATCCTAGAATCCTGGAGTTAAAAGAGATGGCCATCCAACCTCTCCTTCAAAGCCTCCATAGAAGGAGCCTCCACCACTCATAGAATCCTAGAGTTGGGAGAGACCTCATGGGCCATCCAGTCCAACCCCATTCTGCCAAGAGGCAGGAACATCACATTCAAAGCACCCCCGACAGATGGCCATCCAGCCTCTGCTTCAAAGCCTCCACAGAAGGAGCCTCCACCACTCATAGAATCCTAGAGTTGGGAGAGACCTCATGGGCCATCCAGTCCAACCCCATTCCACCAAGAAGTAGGAACATCACATTCAAAGCACCCCCTACAGATGGCCATCCAACCTCTGCTTCAAAGCTTCCACCACACTCCGGGACAGAGAGTTCCACTGTTGAACAGCTCTGTCTCACAGTTTTGTTGCCATTGTTGTTGTTCTCTCACACAGTGAGGAAGTTCTGTTGGAGCATGGAAGGAATCAGTTAATATCTCTGTGTGTCAACTGTATAATAAGATGCATGAAGCTGATTAGGGAGCAGGCTGAGCCTCGGACTTTTGGATACTGTTACATTTTTGTTCAGGCTTGAGCTATGCAAGTGCAGAGAGACACAGAGAAGCAGGAAGAATCATAGAATCCTAGAATCAAAAAGTGGGAAGAGACCTCCTGGGCCATCCAGTCCAACCCCATTCTGCCAAGAAGCAGGAATATTGCATTCAAAGCACCCCTGACAGATGGCCATCCAGCCTCTGTTTAAAAGCCTCCAAAGAAGGAGCCTCCACCACACTCCGGGGCAGAGAGTTCCACTGCTGAACGGCTCTCACAGTCAGGAAGTTCTTCCTAATATTTAGGTGGTATCTCCTTTTTTGTAGTTTGAAGCCATTGTTCTATTGCATCCTAGTCTCCAGGGCAGAAAACTCAACATAAAAGCTCCTGTTTCGTAGCAGATTTCCTATCCCCTCATTTTGTCTACTCTCAGCCTTCTTCTTCTTCAGGCTAAACATGCCCAGCTCCTTAAGCCGCTCCTCATAGGGCTTGTTCTCCAGACCCTTGATCATTTTAGTCGCCCTCCTCTGGACACATTCCCGCTTGTCAATACCTCTCTTGAATTGTGGTGCCCAGAATTGGACACAATATTGGTCACAAAGGTGGAGGCATTACTTTTCATTCAACCCTTGTAATATACAGTGGGAGTACCCCACCGTCCTCTCCTGTTCTCCAGACCCTTGATTATTTTAGTCGCCTTCCTCTGGACACATTCCAGGTTGTCAATATCTCTCTTCAGTTGTGAACTGGACACAGTATTCCAAAGTGGCCCTAGATCCACGTCAACAAGGCCCTAGATCCACGTCAACAAGGCCCTAGATCCACGTCAACAAGGCCCTAGATCCACGTCAACAAGGCCCTAGATCTACGTCAACTTCATTTTGTTAGTTTTGGCCCATCTCTCATTCATGACTTAGATGAAGGGTTAAGACACAAAAGAGTCATGCACAAGAAGTGGAAAAAGGGAGAAATCACCAAAGAAGAATTCAAACAAATAGCCACAAGCAGGGTTCTCTCCCGGGCCCGGTCGTGTTCAACATCTTCATTAATGACTTAGATGAAGGGCTAGAAGGCAGGATCATCAAGTTTGCAGACGACACCAAATTGGGAGGGATAGCCAATAGTCCAGAGGACAGGAGCAGAATTCAAAATGATCTTGACAGATTAGAGAGATGGGCCAAAACTAACAAAATGAAGTTCAACAGTGACAAATGCAAGATACTCCACTTAGGCAGGAAAAACGAAATGCAAAGATACAGAATGGGGGACAAGGCCTGGCTCGAGAGCAGGACGTGTGAAAAAGATCTTGGAGTCCTCGTGGACAACAAGTTAAACATGAGCCAACAATGTGATGTGGCGGCAAAAAAAGCCAATGGGATTTTGGCCTGCATCAAGAGGAGCCTAGTGTCTAGATCTAAGAAAGTCATGCTACCCCTCTATTCTGCTTTGGTTAGACCACACCAGGAATATTGTGTCCAATTCTGGGCACCACAATTCAAGAGAGATATTGACAAGCTGGAATGTGTCCAGAGGAGAGCGACTAAAATGATCAAAGGTCTGGAGGACAAGCCCTATGAGGAGCGGCTTAAGGAGCTGGGCATGTTTAGCCTGAAGAAGAGAAGGCTGAGAGGGGATATGATAGCCATGTATAAATATGTGAGAGGAAGCCACAGGGAGGAGGAGGGAGCAAGCTTGTTTTCTGCTTCCCTGGAGACTAGGACGCAATGGAAGAATGGCTTCAAACTACAAGAAAGGAGATTCCATCTGAACACGAGGAAGAACTTCCTGACTGTGAGAGCCGTTCAGCAGTGGAACTCTCTGCCCCGGAGTGTGGTGGAGGCTCCTTCTTTGGAAGCTTTTAAGCAGAGGCTGGATGGCCATCTGTCAGGGGTGATTTGAATGCAATATTCCTGCTTCTTGGCAGAATGGGGTTGGACTGGATGGCCCAGGAGGTCTCTTCCAACTCTTTGATTATATGATTCTATGAACGGATTCCTCCTCCGTCCTCCTTCGCTTTTCTACAAAACCCATAAGCAAAGCATGAAAACCATTGCAGTTCTGACTCCCCGTCTTCAACCTCCCATAAACACCACCTCCGGCCATCCATCAGCCCTTGGCCACGTCTCCTGCTGAAACCAACCCATCCATCACTGCTGCGGCATCGGCAAATGGAAGAGAAAGTGGCAGGACATGATGGAAAGGGTCAATGCAGGTGACACGGTGACAAAACCACAATCCATGGCTCTCTTCCTTTTCAGTCTTCCTTGACTTCAGGAGGAAAAACAAGATGGATTGTGTAAATGGGAGTGAATATCACTATGAAAAGCAGCTGGGACGTTCTTTGGAGGTTGAACTTCCTACAGCGATGGTGAGGAACCTCAACCTGCCCCTCCTGGGGTCTAAATTTGGCCCATTTTTGGATCCTCCAAATGGCTGCCTCTCCTTCCTTGTGACATCATCATTTGGTGGTTCCCCAGAATATGTATGGGTCTGTTGATATGTGCCTAAATTCAGCATAGATTCTCCTCCATTGAAGGTTCTGGATCACCATCTCTTCAGCATGGATTCTCCTCCATTGAAGGTTCTGGATCACCACCTCTTCAGCATGGATTCTCCTCTATTGAAGGTTCTGGATTACCAACTCTTCCGCATAGATACTCCTCCATTGAAGGTTCTGGATCACCATCTCTTCAGCATGGATTCTCCTCCATTGAAGATCCTGGATTACCATCTCTTGTACTCCATTGAAGATTCTGGATGGCCACCTCTTCGGCACAGATTATCCTTCATTGAAGGTCCTGGATCACCATCTCTTTGACATATATTCCCTTCCATTGAAGGTTCTGGATCGCCATCTCTTCAGCATAGATTCTCCTCCATTGAAGGTTCTGGATCACCATCTGTTCAGCATGGATTCTCCTCCACTGAAGGTTCTGGATCACCATCTCTTCAGCATAGATTCTACTCCATTGAAGGTTCTGGATCACCATCTCTTCAGCATGGATTCTCCTCCATTGAAGGTTCTGGATCACTATCTCTCAGCATGGATTCTCCTCCATTGAAGGTTCTGGATCACCATCTCTTCAGCATGGATCCTCTTCCACTTAATGTTCTGGATCTGGAGATTCTGCTCCATTGATGGCTCTGGATCACTATCTCTTCAGCATGGATTCTCCTCCATTGAAGGTTCTGGATCACCATCCCTTCAGCATGGATTCCCCTCCATTGAAGGTTCTGGATTACCATCTCTTCAGCATGGATTCTCCTCCATTGATGGTTCTGGATCACCATCTCTTCAGCATGGATCCTCTTCCACTTAATGTTCTGGATCTGGAGATTCTGCTCCATTGATGGCTCTGGATCACTATCTCTTCAGCATGGATTCTCCTCCATTGAAGGTTCTGGATCACCATCCCTTCAGCATGGATTCTCCTCCATTGAAGGTTCTGGATCACCATCTCTTCAGCATGGATTCCCCTCCATTGAAGGTTCTGGATCACCATCACTTCAGCATGGATTCTCCTGCATTGAAGGTTCTGGATCACAATCTCTTCAGTATAAACTGTAATCCATTGAATACTCTGGATGGCCACCTCTTTGGTATAGATTATCCTTCATTGAAGGTTCTGGATCACCATCTCTTTGACATATATTCCCTTCCATTGAAGGTTCTGGACCACCATCTCTTCAGCATAAACTGTACTCCATTAAAGATTCTGGGTTACCATCTCTTCCGCATAAACTGTACTCCATTAAAGATTCTGGATCACCATATCTTCATCATAGATACTGCTCCATTGAAAGTTCTGAATTACCATCTCTTTGGCATAAACTGTACTCCATTGAAAATTTTGGATGGCCACCTTTCAGCATAGATTATCTTTTTGAAGGTTCTGGATCACCATCTCTTCAGCATAGATTCTCCTCCTTTGAAGGTTCTGGATCACCATCTCTTCAGCATAGATTCTCCTCCTTTGAAGGTTCTGGATCACCATATCTCAGCATAATCTGCTCCATTGAAGGCTCTGGATCACCATCTCTCAGCATAGATTCTCTTCCATTGAAGGTTCTGGATCACCATATTTTCAGCATGGATTCTCCTCCACTTAAGGTTCTGGATCGCCATCTCAGCATAGAGTGGCCTCCATTAAAGGTTCTGGATCACCATATCTTCCACATAGATTCTTCTTCACTGAAGATTCTGGATTACCATCTCTCAGCATAGATTCTCCTCCTTTGAAGGTTCTGGATCACCATATCTTCAGCATAGATTCTGTTCCATTGTCGGCTCTGAATCACCATCTCTTCAGCACAGATTCTGTTCCATTGACGGCTCTGGATCACCATCTCTTCAGCATGGATTCTCCTCCATTGAAGGTTTGGGATCATCATCTCTTTGGTATAAACTGTAATCCATTGAAGACTGGATGGCCATGTCTTTGGCATAGATTATCCTTGATTGAAGGTCCTGGATTACCATCTCTTTACCATAGATTCTCCTCCATTGAAGATTCTGGATTACCATCTCTTTGGCATAAACTGTACTCCATTGAAGATGCTGGATGGCCATCTCTTTGGCATAGATTATCCTTCATTGAAGGTCCTGGATTACCATCTCTTCCGCATAGATTCTTCTCCATTGAAGGTTCTGGTTCACCATCTCTTTGACATATATTCTCTTCCATTGAAGGTTCTGCATCACCATCTCTTCAGCATAGATTCTCCTCCATTGAAGGTTCTGGATCACCATCTCTACAGCATGGATTCCCCTCCATTGAAGGTTCTGGATTACCATCTCTTCAGCATGGATTCTCCTCCATTGAAGGTTCTGGATTATTATCTCTTCAGCATAAATTGTACTCCATTGAAGGTTCTGGATCACCACCTGTCAGCATAGATTCTCCTCCATTGAAGGTTCTGGATTATCATCTCTTCAGCATAAACTGTACTCCATTGAAGATTCTGGATGGACTCTCCTCTTTGGCATAGATTATCCTTCATTGAAGGTTCTGAATCACCATATCTTCAGCATAGATTCTCCTCCATTGAAAATTCAGGATTACCATTTCTTCAGCATAGATTCTCCTCCACTGAAGGTTCTGGATCACCATCTGTCAGCATAGATTCTCCTCCATTGAAGGTTCTGGATCACCATCTGTCAGCAAAGATTCTCCTCCATTGAAAATTCTGGATCACCATCTCGTCAGCATAGATTCTGCTCCATTGATGACTCTGGATCACCATCTCTCAGCATAGATTCTCCTCCTTTTAATGTTCTGGATTACCATCTCTTCAGCATAGATTCTCCTCCATTGAAGGTTCTGGATCACCATCTCTCAGCATAGATTCTCTTCCATTGAAGGTTCTGGATCACCATCTCTTCAGCATAAATTGTACTCCATTGAAGATTCTGCATGGCCACCTCTTCAGCATAGACTATCCTTCATTTAAGGTTCTGGATCTGGAGATTCTGGAGATTCTGGAGATTCTGGAGATTCTGCTCCATTGAAGGTTCTGGATTACCATCACTTCAGCATAAATTGTACTCCATTGAAGATTCTGGATGGCCACCTCTTCAGCATAGACTATCCTTCATTGAAGGTCCTGGATCACCATCTCTTCAGCATAGATTCTCCTCCATTGAAGGTTCTGGATCTGGAGATTCTGGAGATTCTGCTCCATTGAAGGTTCTGGATTACCATCACTTCAGCATAAATTGTACTCCATTGAAGATTCTGGATGGCCACCTCTTCAGCATAGACTATACTTCATTGAAGGTCCTGGATCATTATCTCTTCAGCAAGGATTCTCCTCCATCAAAGGTTCTGGATCACTATATCTTCAGCATAAACTATACTCCATTGAAGTTTCTGGATGATCACCTCTTCAGCACAGATTCTACTCCATTGAAGGTTCTGGATTGCCACCCCTTAGGCATGGATTCTCCTCCATTCAAGGATCTGGATGGTCATCTCTTTGGCATGCTTCAACAAAACTCATAAATAATCATAGAACTCTTCCTGAAGGATCATAGCAGACATCCGATTGCAGATTTCCCCTCTTCTATGTTGGGAAATCACACCCAATGGTAATTGAAGAGGTACTGGTTTAGCTGGTACATCCAATTCAAATATACCATTCAGGAGGGGAAAACAGGACTTGGTCTCAGACACAAGGCACTTTGTCTTGAGGAACGTCAACTTCATTTTGCATTCCAAGGAGCACAATAAATCTCCCTCCTGAATAATTCACGGCCCGCGTTGATTGAGATTGATCAAAGATATTAGGCTTAATAAGAGAATTTGTCAAGGTTATCTGGTGTCAGGGGAGGCGGAAGAAGCATTTGCTGGGTTGCGAGACAGAGAAAAAGGAGAAGAGCTTCCAACTTAATCATAGAATCAAAGAGTTGACCTTTCCCCTACAGGTGTTGGCTATTTGTTTGAATTCTTCTTTGGTGATTTCTCCCTTTTCCCACTTCTTGTGCATGTCTCTTTTGTGTCTTATCACAGTTAGAAGTTCTTTGGACATCCATTCTGGCTACTTTCATAGAATCAAAGAGTTGGAAGAGACCTCCTGGGCCATCCAGTCCAACCCCATTCTGCCAAGAAGCAGGAATATTGCATTCAAATCACCCCTGACAGATGGCCATCCAGCCTCTGTTTAAAAGCTTCCAAAGAAGGAGCCTTCACCACACTCCGGGGCAGAGAGTTCCACTGCTGAACGGCTCTCACAGTCAGGAAGCTCTTCCTCATGTTCAGATGGAATCTCCTCTCTTGTAGTTTGAAGCCATTGTTCCACGTCCTAGTCTCCCTCTTAGCTTGTTCCCTCCTCCCTGTGACTTCCTCTCACATATTTATACATGGCTATCATATCTCCTCTCAGCCTTCTCTTCTTCAGGCTAAACATGCCCAGCTTCTTAAGCCGCTCCTCATAGGGCTTGTTCTCCAGACCCTTGATCATTTTAGTCGCCCTCCTCTGGACACATTCCAGCTTGTCAATATCTCTCTTGAATTACGGTGCCCAGAATTGGACACAATATTCCAGGTGTGGTCTAACCAAAGCGGAAGAGAGCATGGGGAGCATGACTTCCCTAGATCTAGACACTAGGCTCCTCTTGATGCAGGCCAAAATCCCATTGGCTTTTTTTGCCGCCACATCACATTGTTGTGAAAAAGATCAGGACTCCAAGATCTTTTTCACACATACTACTCTCGAGCCAGGCATTGTCCCCCATTCTGTATCTTTGCATTTCGTTTTTCCTGCCTAAGTGGAGTATCTTGCATTTGTCCCTGTTGAACTTCATTTTGCTAGTTTTGGCCCATCATCTCTCTAATCTTTCAAGATCGTTTTGAATCCTGCTCCTGTCCTCTGGAGTCTTGGCTCTCCCTCCCAATTTGGTGTCGACTGCAAACTTGATGGTCTTGCCTTCTAACCCTTCATCTAAGTCATTAATAAAGATGTTGAAGAGGACCGGGCCCAGGCACTCCACTCGTCACTTCTTTCCAGGATGAAGAGGAAGCATTGGGGAGAATCACCCTCTGGGTTCGTCCATTTAACCAATTACAGATCCACCTCACCGTAGTTTTGCCTAGCCCACATTGGACTAGTTTCCTTGCCAGAAGGTCATGGGGGACCTTGTCAAAGAAGGCCTTCCTGAAATCCAGACACGCTCCATCCATGGCATTCCCTGCATCTACCCAGCTTGTAACTCTATCGAAAAAAGAGATCAGATGAGTCTGGCATGACTTCTTTTTGATAAATCCATGTTGACTATTAGGGATGACCGCATTTGTTTCTAAGTGTTTGCAGACCACTTCCTTCACAATATTTTCCAGAATATTGCCTGGTATCGACGTGAGGCTGACCGGACGGTAATTCCGGTACCACGGCAAGTGTGTATAATACAAAAACAATTTATTAAGCAGAAGCGCAACATGCCGTCAAAGATTATTTTGTGTGCAGAGGCTTACGGTGACAGAATTTTGAGGCTTAGTTGTGATTGCTACTTATTTATCTCATCCAAATCCTAATTGACTCTAACACATCTCACTAAGTCTTCTTCTATCTCTTTATAATCCCAGTTGAGTCTCACTGGTCCCTCAAACACAAACTCCCCCTCTTCATTGTCTCACCTCTCACTCCACTTTGGGGTATTTCTTCTCAAACCAACCCCAACTAGAGCTGGCCTTCCATAACAGGAGGAGGCTGAACATAGAGTTGTCCTGGAGGACCTAGAGATACTTAGAGATACCTCAACTTGTGCTGACAGACCTAGAGGTTCTAGGTATCTCTAAGTATCTCTAGGTCCTCCAGGACAACTATGTTCAGCCTCCTCCTGTTATGGAAGGCCAGCTCTAGTCAACCATTGGAGTATGTTGTCACCTAGAACCTCTGGGTCTGTCAACACAAGTTGACATACGTAGAGGTTCTAGGTATCTCTAAGTATCTCTAGGTCCTCCAGGACAACTCTATGTTCAGCCTCCTCCTGTTATGGAAGGCCAGCTCTAGTCAACCATTGGAGTATGTTGTCTATATAGAATCATAGAGTTGGAAGAGATGTCATGGGCCATCCAGTCCAACCTCATTCCACCAAGGTGCAGGAGCATTGCGTTCAAAGCAACCCCAACAGATAGCCATCCAGCCTCTGTTAAAAAGCCTTCATAGAAGGAGCCTCCACCATAACGTTGTCCTGGAGGACCTAGAGATACTTAGAAATACCTAGAACCTCTAGTTCTTTCAACACAAGTTTGTAGTCAGCCATTGTCAACACAAGTTGACAGACCTAGAGGTTCTAGGTATCTCTAAGTATATCTAGGTCCTTCAGGACAATATGTTCAGCCTCCTCCTGTTATGGAAGGCCAGCTCTACTCAACCATTGGAGTATGTTGTCTATATAAAATCATAAAGTTAGAAGAGATATCATAGGCCATCCAGTCCAACTCCAATCCACCAAGAAGCAGGACAATTGAGTTCAAAGCACCCACAACAGATAGCCATCCAGCCTCTGTTTAAAAGCCACCATAGAAGGAGCCTCCACCATAATGTTGTCCTGGAGGACCTAGAAATACTTAGAGATACCTAAAACCTCTAGGTCTGTCAGCACAAGTTGAGAGACCTAGAGGTTCTAGGTATCTCTAAGTATCTCTAGGTCCTCCAGGACAACTCTATGTTCAGCCTCCTCCTGTTATGGAAGTCCAGCTCTACTCAACCATTGGAGTATGTTGTCTTTATAAAATCATAGAGTTGGAAGAGATATCATGGGCCATCCAGTCCAACTCCAATCCACCAAGAAGCAGGACAATTGCGTTCAAAGCACTCCCAACAGATAGCCATCCAGCCTCTGTTTAAAAGCCACCATAGAAGGAGCCTCCACCATAACGTTGTCCTGGAGGACCTAGAGATACTTAGAGATACCTAGAACCTCTAGTTCTTTCAACACAAGTTTGTAGTCAACCATTGGATTATGTTGACCATATGTTGGAAGAGACCCCTATGGGCCATCCAGTCCAACCCCATTTTACCAACAAGCCTCTGTTTAAAAGCCACCATAGAAGGAATCTCCACCATAACATTGTCCTGGAGGACCTAGAGATACTTAGAGGTACCTAGAACCTCTAGGTCTTCCAACAAGAAGCAGGACAATTGCGTTCAAAGAACCCCCAACAGATAGCCAACCAGCCTCTGTTTTAAAGCCTCCATAGAAGGATCCTCCACCACAACATTGTCCTGGGGGACCAAGAGATACTTAGAGCTAACTAGAACCTCTAGATCTTTCAACACAAGTTTGTAATAAAACCATTGGAGTATGTTGTCCATATAGAATCATAGAGTTGGAAGAGATATCATAGGCAATCCAGTCCAACTCCAATCCACCAAGAAGCAGGACAATTGCGTTCAAAGCACCCCCAACAGATAGCCATCCAGCCTCTGTTTAAAAGCCACCATAGAAGGAGCCTCCACCATAACGCTGTCCTGGAGGACCTAGAGATACTTAGAGGTACCTAGAACCTGTAGGTCTGTCAACTTGTGTTGACAGACCTAGAGGTTCTAGGTATCTCTAAGTATCTCTAGGTCCTCCAGGACAACTCTATTTTCAGCCTCCTCCTGTTATGGAAGGCCAGCTGTACTCAACCATTGGAGTATGTTGTCTATATAAAATCAGAGAGTTGGAAGAGATATCATGGGCCATCCAGTCCAACCCCATTCCACCAAGAAGCAGGACAATTGTGTTCAAAGCAACCCCAACAGATAGCCATCCAGCCTCTTTTAAAAGCCTCCATAGAAGGAGCCCCCACCATAACGTTGTCCTGGAGGACCTAGAGATACTTAGAGATACCTAGAACCTCTAGGTCTGTCAACACAAGTTGACAGACCTAGAGGTTCTAGGTATCTCTAAGTATCTCTAGGTCCTCCAGGACAACTCTATGTTCAGCCTCCTCCTGTTATGGAAGGCCAGCTCTAGTCAACCATTGATGTTGTCTATATAGAATCATAGAGTTGGAAGAGATGTCATGGGCCACCCAGTCCAACACCATTCCACCAAGAACCAGGACTATTGCATTCAAAGCACCCCCAACAGATAGCCATCCAGCCTCTGTTTAAAAGCCACCATAGAAGGAGCCTCCACCATAACATTGTCCTGGAGGACCTCGAGATACTTAGAGATACCTTGAACCCCTAGGTCTTTCAACACAAGTTTGTAGTCAGCCATTGGAGTATGTTGTCCATATAGAAACGTAGAGTTGGAAGAGATGTCATGGGCCATCCAGTCCAACCCCATTCCACCAAGAAGCAGGACAATTGAGTTCAAAGCACCCCCAACAGATAGCCATCCAGCCTCTGTTTAAAAGCCGCCATAGAAGGAGCCTCCACCATAACGTTTTCCTGGAGGACCTAGAGATACTTAGAGAGACCTAGAACCTCTAGGTCTTTCAACACAAGTTTGTAGTCAACCATTGGAGTATGTTGTCTATATAGAATCATAGAGTTGGAAGACACCTCATGTGCCATTCCACCAAGAGGCAGGACAATTGCATTCAAAGCACTCCCAACAGATGGCCATCCAGCCTCTGTTTAAAAGCCACCATAGAAGGAGCCTCCACCAACATTGTCCTGGAGGACCTATAGATAGAGATACCTAGAACCTCTAGGTGATTCAACACAAGTGTGTAGTCAACCATTGGAGTATGTTCACCATATGTTGGAAGAGACCTCTATGGGCCATCCAGTCCAACCGCTGCCAAGAAGCAGGACAATTGCATTCAAATCACCCCCAACAGATAGCCATCCAGCCTCTCTTTAAAAGCTTCCATAGAAGGATCCTCCACCATAGCATTGTTCTGGGGGACCTAGGGATACTTAGAGATACTTAGAACCTCTAGATCTTCCAACACAAGTTTGTAGTCAACCATTGGAGTATGTTGTCTATATAGAATCATAGAGTTGGAAGAGATGTCATGGGCCATCAAGTCCAACCCCATTCCACCAAGAGGCAGGACAATTGCATTCAAAGCACTCCCAACAGATGGCCATCCAGCCTGTGTTTAAAAGCCACCATAGAAGGAGCCTCCACCAACATTGTCCTGGAGGACCTATAGATAGAGATACCTAGAACCTCTAGGTGATTCAACACAAGTGTGTAGTCAACCATTGGAGTATGTTCACCATATGTTGGAAGAGACCCCTATGGGCCATCCAGAAGGAGCCTCCACCAACGTTGTCCTGGAGGACCTATAGATAGAGATACCTAGAACCTCTAGGTGATTCAACACAAGTGTGTAGTCAACCATTGGAGTATGGTGACCATAATGTTGTCCTGGAGGACCTAAAGATGGCTAGAAAAAAATGAATTAATCAAATCCACTAATAATCAACTCTCAGATGTCAAATGTAGAAGGCTGACTCTACTTCCTCGTTCTGACAAACCCATATCTCTAACTACAATACAGTTTGAGACCACCTCAATGCTTTGAAATCCTGGGAGCTGTAGTTTGGTGAGGCACCAGCCCGTATTTGGAGAAGACCAAATACACTGTCAAACTACAACTCCCAGGATGCACTAATTCCACAGTGTAAATGTACCTTTAGCCTGAGAAGAACCCAAAATACCCAAGCTTTTAGTTTGACCCTCCTTGGTCATTAAACTCCTATCTTCTGCTGACATCCTTTTCTCCGTAGTATTGATCAGTCCCTTCAGACTTAGTTAATTGTGGCATCGGGGTTGTGTTTCAGATTAAGCAGCGCTTGTTTCCATTTAGGGATCCATTCATCAGGACCACGGAGCTCTCCTCTGTCTGGTCCGACTCAGAGGGCATCCACAGGGTAGAGTTAATGCAGTTTGACACCCCTTTAACTGCTGCGGCTCAATGCTATGGAATCAAGGCAGTTGTATCTTGGCAATCTTGGGCAGACAACGCTGAAGGCATTGTGATAATATTGTAATATAATCCTACAATTAAGGTGACGCCAACTATAGGTTTGATTTCCACAATGTCTCCTGGGTCATAGGCTGGGAGCTACATCTGCCTGCCACCTCAGGAGGAGAAGGAGGAAATCCTGCTGCTACTCTCCCCCTCCCAAGCCAGCTAAGAGGAGGAAGGGGACTGAGGAAGAGACTTTAAAAACACCAGTCTCCTGGCTGTTACTTACTACATCTCCCTGCCACCTCAGGAGGAGAAGGAGGAAACCTTGCTGCTACTCTCCCCCTCCCAAGCCAGCTAAGAGGAAGAAGGAGACAGAGGAAGAGACTTTAAAAACACCTGGCTGTTGCTTACTACATTTGCCTGCCACCTCAGGAGGAGAAAGAGGAAATCCTGCTGCTTCTCTCCCTCCCAAGCCAGCTAAGAGGAGGAAGGGGACTGAGGAAGAGTCTTTAAAAACACCTGTCTCCTGGCTGTTGCTTACTACATCTGCCTGCCACCTCAGGAGGAGAAAGAGGAAATCCTGCTGCTTCTCCCCCTCCCAAGCCAGCTAAGAGGAGGAAGGAGACTGAGAAAGAGACTTTAAAAACACCTGGCTGTTGCTTACTACATCTGCCTGCCACCTCAGGAGGAGAAGGAGGAAACCTTGCTGCTACTCTCCCCCTCCTAAGCCAGCTAAGAGGAGGAAGGGGACTGAGAAAGAGACTTTAAAAACACCTGGCTGTTGCTTACTACATCTGCCTGCCACCTCAGGAGGAGAAGGAGGAAATCTTGTTGCTACTCTCCCCCTCCTAAGCCAGCTAAGAGGAGGAAGGGGACTGAGAAAGAGACTTTAAAAACACCTGGCTGTTGCTTACTACATCTGCCTGCCACCTCAGGAGGAGAAGGAGGAAACCTTGCTGCTACTCTCCCCCTCCCAAGCCAGCTAAGAGGAGGAAGGGGAATGAGGAAGAGACTTTAAAAACACCCGTCTCCTGGCCATTGCTTATTATATCTGCCTGCCACCTCAGGAGGAGAAGGAGGAAATGCTGCTGCTACTCTCCCCCTCCCAAGCCAGCTAAGAGGAGGAAGGGGACTGAGGAAGAGACTTTAAAAACATCTGTCTCCTGGCCGTTACTTACTATATCTGCCTGCCACCTCAGGAGGAGAAGGAGGAAATCCTGCTGCTACTCTCCCCCTCCCAAGCCAGCTAAGAGGAGGAAGGGGACTGAGGTAGAGTCTTTAAAAACACCTGTCTCCTGGCTGTTGCTTACTACATCTTCCTGCCACCTCAGGAGGAGAAGGAGCAAACCTTGCTGCTACTTTCCCCCTCCCAAGCCAGCTAAGAGGAGGAAGGGGACTGAGGAAGAGACTTTAAAAACACCCGTCCCCTGGCTGTTGCTTACTACATCTGCCTGCCACCTCAGGAGGAGAAGGAGGAAATCCTGCTACTCCCCCCCCCTCCCCCCGTTGCATTAATCCAACTGGACTCAAAAACTGCTCCGAAATCAGTCCCAAACTCTCAGGACGGGGAGGGAATTTCCTTCTGCTTGGGATTCGTCCAGGAGAGGAGATTAGAACTCCAAAGTGGCTCTCGTTTGTTTGCCGCACGCCGAGCCGCAACTCCGCTCTTCTAGGCATCGCTCCAAGGAAAAGAGAAGCCGGCGTAAATAACTCACCCGTTCTCCTCCAAATTGAACCTTGACATCTCCATCAGCAACGTGCTTCCCTACACTTTAAGTTGATAGATAGAGACATCATGCATTCGACACTGCGGAATTAATGCCGTTTGGCGCTTGCTTATTTACTTTCTTAGGCGATCCCTCGTTGACCGAGTAGGATAATCCTCCAGGGTGGGTCCTTAGGTGACTATGGAGTCCTATTCTTGATCTGCATCTTCTCCCACAATGAGGGGATCAGTTTCCAGGTGGAAGGCGGTCCTGGTCGGGGTTGGATTGACGCACCTTCCTCTTGGCACGTTTCTCTCTTTCGCTCTCCATTCATGCCTCTTCAAATTCGGCACCACTGCTGGTCACAGCTGACCTCCAGCTGGAGCACTCAAGGGCCAGGGCTTCCCAGTTCTCAGTGTCTATGCCAAAGTTTTAAGGTTGGCTTTGGGCCCATCTTTCCATCTCTTTTCCTGCCCATCAACATTCCGTTTACTTTCTTGAGTTCGGAGTAGAGCAACTGTTTTGGGAGACGGTGGTCGGGCATCTGGACAACGTGGCCGGTCCAGTAGAGTTGATGGCGTAGGAACATCGCTTCAGTGCTGGTGGTCTTTGCTTTGCGATAATAATCACAATAGCACCATGGTTGTTACAACCATCACAATAGCACTATGGCTGCGATAATCATGTCAATAGCACCACGGTCATTACAACCATCCCGATAGCACCATGGATGTGATAATCATCTCAATACTACCACGGTCGTTACAACCATCACAATAGCACTGTGGGTGCGATAATCATCTCATAAGCACCATGGTCATTACAACCATCCCGATAGCACCATAACTGTGATAATAATCACAATAGCACCACAGTCATTACAACCATCGCAACAGCACCATGGCTGCGCTAATCATCTCAATAGTACCAATGTCATTACAACCATCCCGATAGCACCATGGATGTGATAATCATGTCAATAGCACCACAGTCATTACAACCATCACAATAACACCATGGCTTCGATAATAATCTCAATAGCACCACGGTCATTACAACCATCGCAATAGCACTATGCCTGCAATAATCGTCTCAATAGCACCACGGTCATTACAACCATTGCAATAGCACTATGCCTGCAATAATCGTCTCAATAGCACGGCAGTCATTACAACCATCGCTATAGCACCATGGCTGTGATAATCATCTTAACTTGCAATAATCATCTCAATAGCATCACGGTCATTATACCCATCACAATAGCACCATGCCTGCGATAATCATCTCAATACTACCACGGTCATTAAACCATCGCAATAGCACGGTGGCTGCGATAATCCTCTCAATACTACCACGGTCATTAATCCATCGCAATACCACTGTGGGTGCGATAATCATCTCAATACAACCACAGTCATTACAACCATAGCAATAGCGCTATGGCTGCGATAATCATCTCAACACTACCACGGTCATTAAACCATCACAATAGCTACTGTGGGTGCGATAATCCTCTCAATACTACCACGGTCATCAATCCATCGCAATACCACTGTGGGTGCAATAATCATCTCAATACGACCACGGTCATTACAACCATCTCAATAGCACCATGGCTGCGATAATCATCTTAACTTGCAATAATCATCTCAATAGCGTCACGGTCATTATACCCATCGCAATAGCACCATGGCAACGATAATAATCTCAATAGCACCACGGTCATTACAACCATCACAATAGCACCATGCCTGCGATAATCATCTCAATTTGCGATAATCATCTCAATAGCACCACAGTCATTACAACCATCGCAATAGCACCATGCCTGCGATAATCATCTCAATTTGCGATAATCATCTCAATAGCACCGCAGTCATTACAACCATCGCAATAGCACCGTGCCTGCGATAATCATCTCAATTTGCGATAATCATCTCAATAGCACCGCAGTCATTACAACCATCGTAATAGCACCATGCCTGCGATAATCATCTCAATTTGCGATAATCATCTCAATAGCACCGCAGTCATTACAACCATTGCAATAGCACCATGCCTGCGATAATCATCTCAATTTGCGATAATCATCTCAATATCACCGCAGTCATTACAACCATCGTAATAGCACCATGCCTGCGATAATCATCTCAATTTGCGATAATCATCTCAATAGCACCGCAGTCATTACAACCATCGTAATAGCACCATGCCTGCGATAATCATCTCAATTTGCGATAATCATCTCAATAGCACCGCAGTCATTACAACCATTGCAATAGCACCATGCCTGCGATAATCATCTCAATTTGCGATAATCATCTCAATATCACCGCAGTCATTACAACCATCGTAATAGCACCATGCCTGCGATAATCATCTCAATTTGCGATAATCATCTCAATAGCACCGCAGTCATTACAACCATTGCAATAGCACCGTGCCTGCGATAATCATCTCAGTTTGCGATAATCATCTCAATAGCACTGCAGTCATTACAACCATCGCAATAGCACCATGCCTGCGATAATCATCTCAATTTGCGATAATCATCTCAATAGCACCGCAGTCATTACAACAATTGCAATAGCACCATGCCTGCGATAATCATCTCAATAGCACCGCAGTCATTACAACCATCGCAATAGTACCATGGATGCGATAATCATCTCAATAGCACCACCGTCATTACAACAATCGCAATAGCACCATGGATGCGGTAATCATCTCAATAGCACCATGGTCATTACAACCATCTCAATAGCACCGTGGCTGCGATAATCATCTCAATAGCAGAATGGTCATCATTACAACCATCGCAATAGCACCATGGCTGCGATAATCAACTTGCAATAATCATCTCAATAGTGTCACGCTCATTATAACCATCGCAATAGCACCATGGCTGTGATGATCATCTCAATACTACCACGGTCATGAAACCATCCCAATAGCACTGTGGCTGCGATAATCCTCTCAATACTACCACGGTCATTAAACCATCACAATAGCACTGTGGGTGCGATAATAATCTCAATACCACCACAATCATTACAACCATCACAATAGCGCTATGGCTGCGATAATCATCTCAATACTACCACGGTCATTAAACCATCGCAATACCACTGTGGGTGCAATAATCATCTCAATACGACCACGGTCATTACAACCATCTCAATAGCACCATGGCTGCGATAATCATCTTAACTTGCAATAATCATCTCAATAGCATCACGCTCATTACAACCATCGCAATAGCACCATGGCTGCGATAAGCAACTTGCAATGATCATCTCAATAGCGTCATGCTCATTATAACCATCGCAATAGCACCATAGCTGTGACGATCATCTCAATGCTACCACGGTCATTAAACCATCGCAATAGCACTGTGGCTGCGATAATCCTTTCAATACTACCATGGTCATTAATCCATCGCAATACCACTGTGGGTGCGATAATCATCTCAATACCACCACGATCATTACAACCATCGCAATAGCGCTATGGCTGCGATAATCATCTCAATACTACCACGGTCATTAAACCATCACAATACCACTGTGGGTGCGATAATAATCTCAATAGCACCACAATCATTACAACCATCGCAATAGCACCATAGCTGTGATGATCATCTCAATACTACCACGGTCATTAAACCATCGCAATAGCACTGTGGCTGCGATAATCCTCTCAATACTACCACGGTCATTAATCCATCGCAATACCACTGTGGGTGCGATAATCATCTCAATACCACCACGATCATTACAACCATCGCAATAGCGCTATGGCTGCGATAATCATCTCAATACTACCACGGTCATTAAACCATCACAATAGCACTGTGGGTGCGATAATAATCTCAATACCACCACAATCATTACAACCATCACAATAGCACCATGGCTACGATAATCATCTCAATTTGCGATAATCATCTCAATAGCGTCACGGTCATTACAATCATTGCAATAGTATTGCGATAGTATGATTGCGGCAGCAACCATCACAATAAAGCAATCTACAATTGTGCTGTGGTTGGGACTATGTTGAAACCATGAATCTACAAACAGGAAGAGGACCCATAAATTCTGAAGACTGCACTACGTCTCCTGGAAAAAAAAACATTTCCACAGAAAGGCCAAACGAGGCACGGCGTGTCCTTGCAAGGAAGGATAATTACCTTTCGGAAACCTTCCTTTCCTGGAAGCGCTCTGAGATAATTAAAGGTAGGAACCTTGTGATTTAGCGCAGGTTGTCTCCTCGATGGTGGCTTTCCGCAACTGATTTGCGACATCAGCGGCGCACACGGACCTTTCTCCGGAGAGGAACTGCTGGTCGGACAACATCGAGAGGCAGGAATCCAGGGCCACATCTGTACCGTAGGGTTAATCCAGTTTGACACCACTTTGACCCCCATGGCTCCTTTTTGGCGCATCTATTTGAATATCATTTCCATCCGTAATGGGAAAGAGAGAGGGGTCGGTGAGAAACGCCACCCGTTTTTCGCCTCCTTGGCCTGTCTCCTTTCCATAATATATTCCCTATTAATTGAAGGTTAAATGCGGAATTGAATGTTTGGGGCTTTCATTATCTGCTCCCGATAGCCGTATTTATGGTTCTTAAGAGCCTCCTTCATTTCCCAGCCTAGCAACCGTGAAAGGCACAAAAAGATACTCTTTCCCTTGCCTTTCGTAGCTGGGCTGCCCATGGATATGAACGACGAGGGTTGAATGAGAAGTAATGCCTTCACCTTCGTTACTTGGGTTTGGATGGGAATATTTTAATAAATCAAATGCAGAAGTAATCCTTAGGATGTGCTCTTTAACTACAACTATTCACTTTTCCATATCATCACCAGACAATTGGATACATTTCTGCCACTATTCTCTTTTCCACATAATCACCAGACAATTGGATACATTTCTGCCAACGACGAACAACCACTATTCGCTTTTCCACATAATCACCAGACAATTGGATACATTTCTGCCACTATTCACTTTTCCACATAATCACCAGACAATTGGATACATTTCTGCCACTATTCGCTTTCCACATAATCACCAGACAATTGGGTACATTTCTGCCACTATTCACTTTTCCACATAATCACCAGACAATTGGATACATTTCTGCCACTATTCACTTTTCCACATAATCACCAGACAATTGGATACATTTCTGCCACTATTCGCTTTCCACATAATCACCAGACAATTGGGTACATTTCTGCCACTATTCACTTTTCCACATAATCACCAGACAATTGGATACATTTCTGCCACTATTCACTTTTCCACATAATCACCAGACAATTGGATACATTTCTGCCACTATTCACTTTTCCACATAATCACCAGACAATTGGATACATTTCTGCCACTATTCGCTTTCCACATAATCACCAGACAATTGGGTACATTTCTGCCACTATTCACTTTTCCACATAATCACCAGACAATTGGATACATTTCTGCCACTATTCGCTTTTCCACATAATCACTAGACAATTGGATACATTTCTGCCACTATTCACTTTTCCACATAATCACAATTGGATACATTTCTGCCACTGTTCGCTTTTCCACATAATCACCAGACAATTGGATACATTTCTGCCACTATTCTCTTTTCCACATAATCGCCAGACAATTGGATACATTTCTGCCACTATTCGCTTTTCCACATAATCACCAGACAATTGGATACATTTCTGCCACTATTCGCTTTTCCACATAATCACCAGACAATTGGATACATTTCTGCCACTATTCGCTTTTCCACATAATCACCAGACAATTGGATACATTTCTGCCACTATTCACTTTTCCACATAATCACCAGACAATTGGATACATTTCTGCCAACGATGAGCAACCACAATTCGCTTTTCCACATAATCACCAGACAATTGGATACATTTCTGCCACTATTCACTTTTCCACAGAATCACCAGACAATTGGGTACATTTCTGCCAACGATGAACAACCACTATTCACTTTTCCACACAATCACCAGACAATTGGATACATTTCTGCCACTATTCGCTTTTACACGTAATCACCAGACAATTGGATACGTTTCTGCCAACGATGAACAACCACTATTCACTTTCCACATAATCACCAAACAATTGGATACATTTCTGCCAACGATAAACAACCACTATTCACTTTCCCACATAATCACCAGACAATTGGATACGTTTCTGCCAACGATGAACAACCACTATTCACTTTTCCACATAATCACCAGACAATTGGATACGTTTCTGCCAACGATGAACAACCACTATTCTCTTTTCCACATAATCACCAGACAATTGAATACATTTCTGCCAATGATGAACAACCACTATTCGCTTTTCCACAATCACCAGACAATTGGATACGTTTCTGCCAACGATGAACAACCACTATTCGCTTTTCCACACAATCACCAGACAATTGGATACGTTTCTGCCAATGATGAACAAACATTATTCACTTTTCCACATAACCACCAGACAATTGGATACATTTCTGCCAACGATGAGCAACCACTATTAGCTTTTCCACACAATCACCAGACAATTGGATACATTTCTGCCAACGATGAGCAACCACTATTAGCTTTTCCACATAATCACCAGACAATTGGATACATTTCTGCCAACGATGAGCAACCACTATTCACTTTTCCACATAATCACCAGACAATTGGATACATTTCTGCCAACGATGAGCAACCACTATTCACTTTTCCACATAATCACCAGACAATTGGATACGTTTCTGCCAACGATGAGCAACCACTATTCACTTTTCCACATAATCACCAGACAATTGGATACGTTTCTGCCAACGATGAGCAACCACTATTCACTTTTCCACAATCACCAGACAATTGGAAACATTACTGCCAACGATGAGTAACCACTATTCACTTCTCCACATATTGACCAGACAATTGGATACATTTCTACCAACAATGAACAACTACTATTCACTTTTCCACATAATGACCAGACAATTGGATACATTTCTGCCAACAATGAACAACCACTATTCACTTTTCCACAATCACCAGACAATTGGATACATTTCTGCCAACGATGAGCAACCACTATTCACTTCTCCACATATTGACCAGACAATTGGATACATTTCTACCAACAATGAACAACTACTATTCACTTTTCCACATAATCACCGGACAATTGGATACATTTCTGCCAACGATGAGCAACCACTATTCACTTCTCCACATATTGACCAGACAATTGGATACATTTCTGCCAACAATGAACAACCACTATTCACTTTTCCACACAATCACCAGACAATTGGATACATTTCTGCCAACGATGAGCAACCACTATTCACTTCTCCACATAATCACCAGACAATTGGATACATTTCTACCAACAATGAACAACTACTATTCACTTTTCCACATAATCACCAGACAATTGGATACATTTCTGCCAACAATGAACAACTACTATTCACTTTTCCACATAATCACCAGACAATTGGATACATTTCTGCCAACAATGAACAACCACTATTCACTTCTCCACATAATCACCAGACAATTGGATACATTTCTGCCAACGATGAGCAACCACTATTCACTTCTCCACATAATCACCAGACAATTGGATACATTTCTACCAACAATGAACAACTACTATTCACTTTTCCACATAATCACCAGACAATTGGATACATTTCTGCCAACAATGAACAACTACTATTCACTTTTCCACACAATCACCAGACAATTGGATACATTTCTGCCAACAATGAACAACTACTATTCACTTCTCCACATAATCACCAGACAATTGGATACATTTCTACCAACAATGAACAACTACTATTCACTTTTCCACATAATCACCAGACAATTGGATACATTTCTGCCAACAATGAACAACCACTATTCACTTTTCCACAATCACCAGACAATTGGATACATTTCTGCCAACGATGAGCAACCACTATTCACTTCTCCACATATTGACCAGACAATTGGATACATTTCTACCAACAATGAACAACTACTATTCACTTTTCCACATAATCACCGGACAATTGGATACATTTCTGCCAACGATGAGCAACCACTATTCACTTCTCCACATATTGACCAGACAATTGGATACATTTCTGCCAACAATGAACAACCACTATTCACTTTTCCACACAATCACCAGACAATTGGATACATTTCTGCCAACAATGAACAACCACTATTCACTTTCCCACACAATCACCAGACAATTGGATACATTTCTGCCAACGATAAACAACCACTATTCACTTTCCCACATAATCACCAGACAATTGGATACATTTCTGCCAACAATGAACAACCACTATTCACTTTCCCACACAATCACCAGACAATTGGATACATTTCTGCCAACGATAAACAACCACTATTCACTTTCCCACATAATCACCAGACAATTGGATACATTTCTACCAACAATGAACAACTACTATTCACTTTTCCACATAATCACCAGACAATTGGATACATTTCTGCCAACGATAAACAACCACTATTCCCTTTTCAACATAATCGCCAGACAATTGGATACATTTCTACCAACAATGAACAACCACTATTCACTTCTCCACACAATCACCAGACAATTGGATACATTTCTGCCAATGATAAACAACCACTATTCCTCAGTATACTGAGTGATTCCGGCCATAAAAGCCTTCGACAATACATTGAACCACTATTCCCTTTTCAACATAATCACCAGACAATTAGATACATTTCTGCCAACGATGAACAAGTTTTCTGAAGCTGTCACGGAAGAAGTTGACACTCTGTTTCTGCAACCAGCGTCTCACGGTTCTCTCATCCTGGGTACCCATCGTGCACATATCTCCCTCATTAATTTCCTTCCTTCCTTACCTTTCTTCTTCTCTTCCCTCTTTCCTTCCTTCTTTCATTCTTTCCTGCCTTCTTCCTTCCCTTCCTTTATCCTTTCCTTCCTTCTTCTTTCCTTTCCCTTCCTTCCTTCCTTCCTTCCTTCCTTCCTTCCTTCCTTCCTTCCTTCTTTTTCGCCCCTCCCTTCTTACTTTCTTCCTCTCCCTCATTAATTTCCTTCCTTCCTTCTTCTCTTCCTTCCTCACTTCCTTCCTTCTTTCAATCTTTCCTGACTTCTTCCTTCCCTTCCTTCCTTTATCCTTTCCTTTATTCTTCCTTCCTTCCTTCCTTCCTTCCTTCCTTCCTTCCTTCCTTTCCTTTCCTCTCTTTTCTCTTCTTTCCTTCCTTCCTTCTTTCAATCTTTCCTTCCTTCTTCATTCCCTTCCTTTATCCTTTCCTTCCTTCTCCTTCCTTCCTTTCCTTTCCTTACCTTTCTTCTTCTTTCTTTCCTTCCTTCTTTCAATCTTTCCTGACTTCTTCCTTCCCTTCCTTTATCCTTTCCTTTCTTCTTCTTCCTTCCTTCCTTACTTTCCTTTCCTTTCTTCTTCTCTTCTTCCCTTCCTTTATCCTTTCCTTTCTTTTTCTTCTTCCTTCCTTTCCTTTCCTTTCCTTTCCTTTCTTCTTCTCTTCTTTCTTTCCTTCCTTCTTTCAATCTTTCCTGACTTCTTCCTTCCCTTCCTTTATCCTTTCCTTTCTTCTTTCCTTCCTTCCTTTCCTTTCCTTACCTTTCTTCTTTCCTTCCTTCTTTCAATCTTTCCTGACTTCTTCCTTCCTTCCCTTTCTTCTTCTCTTCTTTCTTTCCTTCCTTCTTTCAATCTTTCCTGACTTCTGCCTTCCCTTCCTTTATCGATTCCTTTCTTCTTCTTTCCTTCTTTTTTCTTTCCTTCGTTCCTTCCCTTTCCTTCCCTTTCTTCTTCTCTTCATTCTTTCTTTCCTTCCTTCTTTCAGTCTTTCCTGACTTTTTCCTTCACTTCCTTTATCCTTTCCTTTCTTCTTCTTTCTTTCCTTCCTTTAATTTCCTTTCTTTCTTTTATTTTTTTTCTTTCCTTCCTTTCTTTCCTTTCCTCTTCTCTTCTTTCCTTCCTTCTTTCAGCAAGCAAGAGTCCAAAAGTGGCAGGCTCAAACCCGGATTTCCTTCTTGACTGATTCCTTTCTTTCAGTCTTCCCTGTCTTCTTCCTTTCCTTCCTTCCTTTTTCATTCCCTCCCTTCTTTCTTTCTTCCCCTCCCACATTAATTTCCTTCCTTCCTTCCTTCTTTCCTATCCATATTCAAAGTGGAATCAAACTGCTACAAGTGTCGAATGTGGGTGCCTCTCCTATCCATGTAGACAATGGAACCGAACTGCTATAAGGATGGAATGTGGATGCCTTCTCTTCTCTATCTGTGGCTTTCCCTTCCTCTTTTCCTTTCCCGGCAGGATTTTTCCGAATCCTCCTCCGCTCACTTCCTTGCCCTCATCATCCTTAAACAAACTCGGTAAAGATCTGTACACATTTCCTGTCAACCTCCAGTCGGCGGAAATTTAATAAACCGGAGCATCAAATATTAATCTTGGCCGGGAGACTTAAGTCATTCTTGAGTTGCCAAAATCAACACGGAACGATCATTTTTTAATGAGACGCCGGTAAAACAGGCTTCTTGGTCACTTCGCACGCTTTCTTCCTTCCCCAAAGTAATCGCCTTGAATAATGTAGGAATATGAAATTATATAGTAATATATAGTAATATAATAGTAATTATATAGTAATCATATAGTAATATATAGTAATATAATAGTAATCATATAGTAATATATAGTAATTATATAGTAATTATATAGTAATATATAGTAATTATATAGTAATATATAGTAATATATAGTAATTATATAGTAATATGTAGTAATTATATATAGTAATATATAGAAATTTTATAGTAGTTATATAGTAATTATATAGTAATATATAGTAATCATGTAGTAATCATGTAGTAATCATGTAGTAATCATATAGTAATTATATAGTAATCATGTAGTAATCATGTAGTAATCATATAGTAATCATATAGTAATTATATAGTACTCATGTAGTAATCATTTAGTAATTATATAGTAATATATAGTAATCATATAGTAATCATGTAGTAATCATGTAGTAATCATGTAGTAATCATATAGTAATCATATAGTAATTATATAGTAATCATATAGTAATCATGTAGTAATTATATAGTAATCATATAGTAATCATATAGTAATCATATAGTAATATATAGTAATCATATAGTAATTATATAATAATATATAGTAATTATATAGTAATCATATAGTAATATATAGTAATTATATAGAAATTTTATAGTGATTATATAGTAATAAATAGTAATTCTATAGTAATATATAGTAATCATATAGTAATATATAGTAATATATAGTAATCATATAGTAATATATAGTAATTATATAGTAATATATAGTAATTATATAGATATATGTAGTAATATGTAGTAATTATATAGTAATTATATAGTAATATATAGAAATTTTATAGTAGTTATATAGTAATTATATAGAAATTGTATAGTGATTATATAGTAATAAATAGTAATTATATAGTAATATATAGTAATCATATAGTAATATATAGTAATTATATAGTAATATATAGTAATTAAATAATATTATATAGTAATTATACAGTAATCATATAGTAATTATATAGTAATATATAGTAATATATAGTAATCATATAGTAATTATATAGTAATCATATAGTAATATATAGTAATTTTATAGTAATTATATAGTAATTATATAGTAATATATAGTAATATGTAGTAATTATATAGTATATAGAAATTTTATAGTAGTTATATAGTAATATATAGTAATATATAGTAATCATATAGTAATATATAGTAATTATATAGGAATATATAGGAATATGTAGTATTATAAAGTAATTATATAATAATATATAGTAATATATAGTAATATGTAGTAATTATATAGTAATTATATAGTAATATATAGTAATTATATAGCAATATAAAGTAATATGTAATAATTATATAGTAATATATAGTAATATATAGTAATTATATAGTAATTATATAGTAATATATAGAAATTTTATAGTAATTATATAGTAATAAATAGTAATCATATAGTAATATATAGTAATTATATAGTAATTATATAGTAATAAATAGTAATCATATAGTAATATATAGTAATTATATAGTAACATGAAATTATCTAGACTGGGCTGTGGCGCAGTTAGTTAGTACCAGCTGTATTAATCCCTACTGACCAAGAGATCAAGAGTTCGAAGCCAGCCCGGGTCGGAGTGAGCTCCTGACCATGAATAGTCTAGCTTGCTGTCGACCTATGCAGCCCAAAAAACAGTTAAATCCGTCAAGGAGGAAATTTAGGTAGCCCTTTATGCGGGGAGGGTACTTTAATTTACAATGCCATCAAAACCTTCCAGCGGTGTGCACAAGAATGAGGAAGTACTCAGTCAGTGTCACAAGTGAACCATGAATAGTCTAGCTTGCTGTTGACCTATGCAGCCCAAAAGACAGTTGCATCTGTCAAGTAGGAAATTTAGGTAACACTTTATGCAGGGGAGGGTACTTTAACTAATTTACGATGTCATAAAAACCTTCCAGCAGGATGCAGAAGAATGAGGAAGTACTCCATCAAAGGACTCGGTGTCACAAGTGGACGGGATGTGGTGCAGCTAGTTAGTAACCAGCTGCATTAAATCACTACTGACCAAGAGGACATGAGTTCGAAGCCAGTCTGGGTCGGAGCGAGCTCCCGACCATTAATAGTCTAGTTTGCTGTTGACCTATGCAGCCCGAAAGGCAGTTGCATCTGTCAAGTAGGAAATTTAGGTACTGCTTTATGCGGGGAAGCTAATTTAGCTAATTTACGACACCATAAAACCTTCCAGCACCATGCAGAAGAATGAGGAAGACCATTAACAGTCTAGCTTGCTGTTGACCTATGAAGCTCAAAAGGCCGTTGCATCTGTCAAGTAGGAAATTTAGGTACCACTTTATGCACGGAGGGTACTTTAACTAATTTACAACGCCATAAAACCTTCCAGCAGCGTGCAGAGAAATGAGGAAGAACATTAATAGTCTAGCTTGCTGTTGACCTATGCAGCGTGAAAGACAGTTGAATCCGTCAGGTAGGAAATTTAGGTACCGCTTTATGCAGGGGAAGGTACTTTAACTAATTTACGACATCATAAAAACCTTCCAGCAGCATGCAGTAGAATGAGGAAGACCATTAATAGTCTAGCTTGCTGTTGACCTATGCAGTCCCAAAGACAGTTGCATCTGTCAAGTAGGAAATTGAGGTACCGCTTTATGCAGGGAGGCGAATTTAACTAATTTACGACTTCATAAAACCTTCCAGCAGTGTGCAAAAGAATGAGGAAGTACTCCATCAGTGTCACAAGTGGAACATTAATAGTCTAGCTTGCTGTCGACCTATGCAGCCCAAAATACAGTTACATCTGTCAAGTAGGAAATTGAGGTACCGCTTTATGCGGGGAGGCTAATTTAACTAATTTACGACACCATAAAACCTTCCAGCACCATGCAGAAGAATGAGGAAGACCATTAACAGTCTAGCTTGCTGTTGACCTATGCAGCCCAAAATACAGTTACATCTGTCAAGTAGGAAATTGAGGTACCGCTTTATGCGGGGAGGCTAATTTAACTAATTTACGACACCATAAAACCTTCCAGCACCATGCAGAAGAATGAGGAAGACCATTAACAGTCTAGCTTGCTGTTGACCTATGCAGCCCAAAATACAGTTACATCTGTCAAGTAGGAAATTGAGGTACCGCTTTATGCGGGGAGGCTAATTTAACTAATTTACGATGCCATAAAACCTTCCAGCAGCATGCAAAAGAATGAGGAAGTACTCCATCAGTGTCACAAGTGGACCATTAATAGTCTAGCTTGCTGTCTACCTATGAAGCCCAAAATACAGTTACATCTGTCAAGTAGGAAACAGATACCGCTTTATGCGGGGAGGCTAATTTAACTAATTTACAACGTCATAAAACCTTCCAGCAGCCTGCAGAAGAATGAGGAAGTACTTCATCAAAGGACACACTTGGTGTCACAAGTGGACGGTGAAGCAACAGCCGGCATCAAGCATAGCCTCATGAAGCTGGAAAAAGCTGGAATGTGAAATAGCCTCTGTGTGTCTGTCTATATATGTTGTATGTCTATTTGGCATTGAATGTTTGCCATGTATATGTGCATTGTGATCCGCCCACCAAACCCAGTATTTTCTGTTGGTCATGGGAGTTCTATGTGCCAAGTTTGGTTCAATTCCATCGTTGGTGGAGTCCATAATACTCTTTGATTGTAGGTGAACTACAAATCCCAGCGACTACAACTCCAAATGTCAAGGTCTATTTTCCCCAAACTCCATCTGTGTTCACATTTGGGCATTTTGAGTATTAGTGCCTAATTTGATGTAGATCCTTCATTGTTTGAGTCCTCTGTTCTCTCTGGATGTAGGTGAACTACAACTCCCAAACTCAAGGTTAATGCTCACCAAACCTTTCTTATTGTTTTCTGTGTGTCGTGGGAGTTCTGAGTGCCAAGTTTGGCCTGATTCTATCATTGGTGGAGTTCAGAATGCTTTTTTATTGTAGGTGAACAATAAATCCCACAACCCACAGCCCCCAAATGTCAGGGTCCATTTCCCCCAAACCCCACCAATGTTTACATTTAGGCATATGGAGTATTAGTGCTTAATTTGATCTAGATCCATCATTGTTTGAGTCCACAGTGCTCTCTGGATGTAGGTGAACTACAACTCCCAAACTCAAGGTCAATGCCCACCAAACCCTTCCCAAACTCAAGGTCAATGCCCACCAAACCCTTCCAGTATTTTCTGTTGGTTGTGGGAGTTCTGTGTGCCAATTTTGGTTCAATTCCATCGTTGGTGGAGTCCAGAATGCTCTCTGGATGTAGGTGAACTACAACTCCCAAACTAAAGGTCAATGCCCACCAAACACTTCCCAAACTCGTCAATGCCCACCAAACCCTTCCAGTATTTTCTGTTGATCATGGGGGTTTTGTCTGACAGGTTTGGTTCAATTCCATCGTTGATGGAGTTCAAAATGCTCTTAGATTGTAGGTGAACTATAAATCCCAGGAACTACAACTTCCAAATGACAAAATCAATTGTTTTGAGTAGGTACCTTGTGCCCAAATTTGGTGGCAATGAGTCCAGCGGTTTTTGAGTTATAGATGTGCCCAGGAGGGAGTCTCTCATTTGGTATCCGGGTTTGAGCCTGCCACTTTTGGACTCTTGCTTGCTGAGCTCCAGTATATAATAATAATAATAATAATAATAATAATAATAATACCATAATAGGGTCAATTCTAGACACAGGGAGAAACATAAACAGGGATCGACGCCATTTTTCTCCTAATCCAAAGCCTTCCAAAAGGGCTGGACTCCCACTCCCATCATCCTTGGGCCAGCTAGAGATGATAGAGGTCACATTCTGCCTATTGAAACACTATGGAAAGGGCTTTCGATGCCTTTGTTTTCGAGGCAAGATGCCATTCCCTGCCTACGACTGCCACCAAGTGGCCACTGAATGAAAGGCGAGTCTACACTGTCTAATTCATGCAGTTTGGCCGCACTTCAACACTATGCAGTGAACTCTACGGCCTTTGGAGAACTACAACTCTATATTCTAATACACTATATTATATTATTAGCTTGAGTCCCCGGCGTTGCCCAAGTTATTTGGAAAACTCATTTTTAGAAAATTGTACACAATGCATAAGGTTGTGGGTGAACTACAACTCCCATCATGCCAGAACTACAACTCCCATCACACCAGATTAACCCCAAGAAACTACAACTCCCGCTATGGTGAGCCAGTCCCCTCAATGCTTCAGTCTGCTCTCTGGCTGCAGGGTGAACTACAACTCCCACTATGGTGAGTCAATCCCCTCAATGCTTCGTCGTATCCTCTGACTGCAGGGTGAACTACAACTCCCACTATGCTTCTGACTGCTCTCTGACTGCAGGGTGAACTACAACTCCCACTATGGTGAGCCATTCCCCTCAATGCTTCAGTCTGCTCTCTGGCTGCAGGGTGAACTACAACTCCCACTATGGTGAGTCAATCCCCTCAATGCTTCGTTGTATCCTCTGACTGCAGGGTGAACTACAACTCCCACTATGCTTCTGACTGCTCTCTGACTGCAGGGTGAACTACAACTCCCACTGTGGCCGGCCATTCCCCTCAATGCTTCGGTCTGCTCTCTGGCTGCAGGGTGAACTACAACTCCCACTATGGTGAGCCAGTCCCCTCAATACTTCAGTCTGCTCTCTGGCTGAAGGGTGAACTACAACTCCCACTATGGTGAGCCAGTTCCCTCAATGCTTCTGTCTGTTCTCTGACTGCAGGGTGAACTACAACTCCCACTATGGTGAGCCAGTCCCCTCAATGCTTCATCGTACTCTCTGGTTGTAGGGTGAACTACAACTCCCACTATGCTTCTGACTGCTCTCTGACTGCAGGGTGAACTACAACTCCCACTATGGTGAGCCAGTCCCCTCAATGCTTCAGTGTGGTCTCTGGCTATAGGGTGAACTACAACTCCCACTATGGTGAGCCAGTACCCTCAACGCTTCAGTGTGGTCTCTGGCTGTAGGGTGAACTACACTCCCACTATGGTGAGCCAGTTCCTTCAATGCTTCAGTCTGCTCTCTGGCAGCATGGTGAACTACAATTCCCGCTATAGTGAGTCAGTCCCTCAATGGTTCGGTGTGCTCTCTGGCTGTAGGGTGAACTACAACTCCCACTATGGTGAGCCAGTCCCCTCAATGCTTGGGTCTGCTCTCTGGCTGTAGGGTGAACTACAACTCCCACTATGCTTCTGACTACTCTCTGACTGCAGGGTGAACTACAACTCCCACTATGGTGAGCCAGTCCCCTTAATGCTTCGGTATGCTCTCTGGCTGCAGGGTGAACTACAACTCCCACTATGGTGAGCCAGTCCCCTCAATGTTCTCTGGCTGCAGGGCAAACTACAACTCCCACTATGGTGAGCCAGTCCCCTCAATGCCTCAGTGTGGTCTCTGGCTGCAGGGTGAACTACAACTCCCACTATGGTGAGCCAGTCCCCTCAATGCTTCTGTCTGTTCTCTGACTGCAGGGTGAACTACAACTCCCACTATGTTTAGCCAGTCCTCTCAACGCTTCAGTGTGGTCTCTGACTGCAGGGTGAACTACAACTCCCGCTATGGTGAGCCAGTCCCCTCAATGCCTCGGTGTGGTCTCTGGCTGCAGGGTGAACTACAACTCACACTATGGTGAGCCAGTCCCCTCAATGCTTCAGTGTGGTCTCTGACTGCAGGGTGAACTACAACTCCCACCACGGTGAGCCAGTCCCCTCAATGATACTGTCTGCTTTCTGGCTGCAGGGTGAACTACAACTCCCACTATGGTGAGTCAGTCCCCTCAATGCTCTCTGGCTGCAGGGTGAACTACAACTCCCACTATAGTGAGCCAGTCCTCTCAACGCTTTGGTCTGCTCTCTGGGTGTAGGGCAAACTACAACTCCCACTATGGTGAGTCAGTCTCCTCCAAACCTTACAGTAGATTTAATTGGTCATGTTGGTCATCAAGTTTGGCCCAGGTCCATCATCGGTGGAAGTCATAGTTTCCCTGGTTGTGGGTGAACTACAACTCCCAGAAAGGAAGGTCAGTTCCCCGCAAACCCCTCCAGTATCCAAATTTAGTCATATCAAGTACGCATACCAAGTTTGGTCCAGATCCATCAGTGTTTGGGTTCACAGTGCTCATTGATCGCAGGTGAACTATAAATCCCAGTAGCTACAACTCCCAAGATGTCCAGGGCAATTCCCCTCAAAACCCACCAGTGTTCGAATTTGGGCATATCGGGTATGCGTGCCAAGTTTGGTCCAGATCCACCATTGTTCGGGTTCTGGATTTAGGTGAACTACAATTGTGTTTAAGTCCAGGCCAAGGTCTTGAGGCGCTGCACCCAGTGTGCCAATCGGTGCTTAGACCCCCCCTTGGCAACAGGAAGGTGGCCTTTAACCGCCTATGGAACCCTGGGAGTTGTAGTTTGGGGAGGGAGCTCTAAATTCTCTTATCTACATGGATTTAGGTGAACTGGAATTGTGTTTAAGTCCAGGCCAAGGTCTTGAGGCGCTGCACCCAGTGTGCCAATCGGAGTTGAGACACCAGGAAGGTGGCCTTTAACCGCCTATGGAACCCTGGGAGTTGTAGTTTGGGGAGGGAACTCTAAATTCTCTTATCTACATGGATTTAGGTGAACTACAATTGTGTTTAAGTCCAGGCCAAGGTCTTGAGGCGCTGCACCCAGTGTGCCAATGGGAGCTTAGACACCAGGAAGGTGGCCTTTAACCGCCTATGGAATCCTGGGAGTTGTAGTTTGGGGAGGGAACTCTAAATTCTCTTATCTACATGGATTTAGGTGAACTACAATTGTGTTTAAGTCCAGGCCAAGGTCTTGAGGCGCTGCACCCAGTGTGCCAATCAGCGCTTAGACACCAGGAAGATGGCCTTTAACCGCCTATGGAACCCTGGGAGTTGTAGTTTGGGGAGGGAACTCTAAATTCTCTTATCTACATGGATTTAGGTGAACTACAATTGTGTTTAAGTCCAGGCCAAGGTCTTGAGGCGCTGCACCCAGTGTGCCAATCGGTGCTTAGATTCCCCTTGGCACCAGAAAGGTGGCTTTTAACCGCCTATGGAACCCTGGGAGTTGTAGTTTGGGGAGGGAACTCTAAATTCTCTTATCTACATTGCATATCTCAGGAAGCATATAATAGACTAATTGAAATGTCTTTGTGAGAGTTTGCATATCTCTATAATTTAGTGGCTCTACGTTCTATCTATTTGCCCTTTTCAAAAATGGCCGCGCTGCTTTCAAACCGGTTCCGGAAACCGCATTAAACGCTTCCCGAAGAGACTCCAAATTAAATCCGAAACGTTAAAAAAATCGACGCTGGTTCTAAAGCGTGACAAAAGCTCGAAAAGGAACCGAAATTTGTCTGTCGAAAGGCAAAAGTTTTGTCTGTTTGGAGGCGATGCCCTCAACAAAAATGGCGGTCATGTCGTCAGACTCGGCTATTACGTCAGAAGGAGGCGGGCTCTCCTTGGGAGATACGCTCTCCTGATTGGACGCCGGCCTCCAGATGCGTTCAGGGCGGAAGTGGGCTGCCAGAGAAGCCGGAAGTGGGCGATGGAGGCTGATGGAGTGAAGCTCTATGAGGCCAAGGAGGGTGAGTGCACTCCAGGCTCATTTGCATATGCAAATAGGCCCTGACACCCCCTCCCAGGGCTTCCCCAGGTTCATTCATGCAGATAGGGTGCTAATCTATGCTAAAATATGCAAATATATTCCATTCTAAACCCCCTCCATGGTAAATTATGCAAATTTATGCAAATATGTTACTAATTAATATTAATTAACCCGCAGAGGTGAAATCAACGCAAACACATTTGATCCCAGCCTTCCCCCATCATTAGTCCATGCTAAATTATGCAAATTTATGCAAATATGTTACTAATTAATGTTAATTAACCCGCAGAGGTGAAATTGACGCAAATACATTCGATCCCAGCCTTCCCCCATCATTAGTCCATGCTAAATTATGCAAATCTATGCAAATATGTTACTAATTAATATTAATTAACCCTCAGAGGTGAAATGGACGCAAACACATTCGATCCCAGCCTTTCCCTATTATTAGCTCATGCTAAATTATGCAAATTTATGCAACTATGTTGTTAATTAATATTAATTAACCTGCAGAGGTGAAATTGACGCAAATACATTAGATCCCAGCCTTCCCCCATGATTACTCCATGCTAAATTATGCAAATCTATGCAAATATGTTACTAATTAATATTAATTAACCCGCAGAGGTGAAATTGACACAAATACATTCGATCCCAGCCTTTCCCTATCATTAGTCCATGCTAAATTATGCAAATATGTAATTAATTAATATTAATTAACCCGCAGAGGTGAAATTGACGCAAATACATTAGATCCCAGCCTTTCCCTATCATTAGTCCATGCTGAATTATGCAAATCTATGCAAATCTGTTACTAATTAATATTAATTAACCCGCAGAGGTGAAATCGACGCAAACACATTCGATCCCAGCCTTTCCCTATCATTAGTCCATGCTAAATTATGCAAATATGTTATTAATTAATATTAATTGATATTGATTAAAACCACGCAATGTTAAAACGTAAACATTATTATCAAATTAAAGATGTAAATATACAAGTATTGAAAATGCCGTCGAAATCACATATATATATATATATATATATATATAATATAACATAACATAAATAATATTAATATATGTATTATATATATGTGTGTGTGTGTGTGTGTATATATATAATATGAGTAAGCCCAAAAAAGTGTTAGTTTCTGCAAATATATTACAGGCATATATATATAAATATATTGCATGCATATTTGTATATATTACATATATATATATATATATATATATATTACATGCATATATATAATATTACATATATATATATACATATACATAATATTAATATATTACATTATATATATATATATATATATATATATATATATATATGTCTAAGCCCATAAAGTGTTAGTTCCTGCAAATATATTACATGCATATATATATATATATATATATAAAACACAAACATATAATATAAATATATTGCATGCATATTATCTATATATATATATTACATGCATATATATAATATTACAAATATTTTAATATATAACATATATATATTAATATATAACATAATATACATAATATTAATATATTACATGTGATATATATATAGATATATATATATATATGAGTCTAAGTCCATAAAGTGTTAGTTCCTGCAAATATATTACATGCATATATATATATATATATATATATATATTACATAAGCATATAATATAAATATATTGCATGCATATATGTATATATTGCATATATATTATATATATTACATGCATATATGTAATATTACATATATTGTAGTATATAACATTATATATACACATGAGTCAGCCCAAAAAGTGTTAGTTCCTGCAAATATATTACATGCGTGTGTGTGTGTGTGTATATATATATATATATATATATATATCTTACACACACACATAATACAAATATATTACATGCATATATGTATATATTACATATATATTATATATAATACTTGCATATATATATAATATTACATATATTGTAATATATAACATTATATATATATATATATATATATATATATATATATATATATTCACACATGAGTCTAAACCCAAAAAGTGTTAGTTCCTGCAAATATATTACATGTGTGTGTGTGCATATATATATATAATATTACATGCATATATATCTATATAATATCTTACACACACACATATAATATAAATATATTACATGGATATATGTATATATTACATATTATATGTATATATATGTATATATATATATATATAATATTACATGCATATATATATTACATGCATATATATATTACATACATAATATATATTACATAAATTGTTATATAAAACATAATATATATATATATAATATTAATATATTACATGTGATACAGGACCCGATGAACTCATATTCATCTAAAACTATTCTTTAAAGTATGCATATTGAAATATATTTCCATAAAATACATATTAAAATATACGAAACAAAGATTAAGCGTAAGGCGCAAGTTTAAAATTTGTCATTAAAACTGTATTAATTAATATGTTATTAATTAATATTGATAACATATTATTAATCTATCAATGGGATGGATTTGTGGGTCCCACAAATCCATCCCATCGATGCCACGAAAGTGGCGTCAAACTGCATTCATTCAACAATGTAGATTGGAGGTGAACTGTGAATCCCAGTGACTACAACTCCCAAATGTCAAGGTCTATTTCCCCCAAACTCCATCTGTGTCCATATTTGGGCGTATTGAGTGCATGTGCCAAGTTTGGTCCAGATCCATCATTGTTTGAGTCCACAGTGCTCTCTGGATGTAGGTGAACTACAACTCCCAAACTCAAGGTTAATGCCCACCAAACCCTTCCAATATTTTCTATGGGAGTTCTGTGTGCCAAGTTTGGTTCAATTCCATCATTGATGGAGTTCAGAATGCTGTTTGATTGTAGGTGAACTATAAATCCCAGCAACTACAACTCCCAAATGACAAAATCATAATTTTTTGAGTGATGGTCACTCCTTATGTTGTGAGACGTTTTGTTGCCAAATTTGGTGTGATTTCGTTCACTGGTTCTTTTGTTTTTAAGGTACTTATGCACTGAGCATTTTTATATATATAGATAATTGGTTAACAGGGTCCTTCTCGGAAAGCAACCGGACGGCGGCCTTCCAAGAATTTGTAGGTGAGCTATAAATCCCAGCAACCACAACTCCCAAATGACAAAATCATAATTTTTTGAGTGATGGCCACTCCTTGTGTTGTGAGACATTTTGTTGCCAAATTTGGTGCGATTTCGTTCACTGGTTCTTTTGTTTTTAAGGTACTTATGCACTGAGCATTTTTATATATATAGATAATTGGTTAACAGGGTCCTTCTCGGAAAGCAACCGGACGGCAACCTTTCAAGAATTTGTAGGTGAACTATAAATCTCAGCAACCACAACTCCCAAATGACAAAATCATAATTTTTTGAGTGATGGCCACTCCTTGTGTTGTGAGACGTTTTGTTGCCAAATTTGGTGTGATTTCGTTCACTGGTTCTTTTGTTTTTAAGGTACTTATGCACTGAGCATTTTTATATATATAGATAATTGGTTAACAGGTTCCTTCTCGGAAAGCAACCGGACGGCGGCCTTCCAAGAATTTGTAGGTGAGCTATAAATCCCAGCAACTACAACTCCCAAATGACAAAATCATAATTTTTGAGTGATGGTTATTCCTTGTGTTGTGAGACATTTTGTTGCCAAATTTGGTGTGATTTCGTTCACTGGTTCTTTTGTTTTTAAGGTACTTATGCACTGAGCATTTTTATATATATAGATAATTGGTTAACAGGGTCCTTCTCGGAAAGCAACTGGACGGCGGCCTTCCAAGAAGTTGAAATGTGAAAAGTGGAGTTCGGAAACGGCGGAGGCAGAAGGAGGCGGCGGGGACAACGACCGTGGGCTTTGCTTAGGAGAATCGGTAGGCAAGTCCTCCCCGGAAATGGCCGACGAAATACCGGTGGAGCAAGCGGTCCTCTGCATGCAACCCTTCACGCCGGACGCCGACGGGTCTTTTCCGAAGAGCGACGGCGAAGCTCTCTTTCAAACTGGGGTTCAGAATGTGGAGGAGGAAGAGGAGGAGGAAGAGGAAGGAGGAGAAAGAAACGGAGCGGGGTTGTCGGACGAGTCGGAGATGGAGCCGGAAGAGACCGAGAACCCGGCGCTCGAGTTCGACAACAGCGTATTCTTGAACGAGGACAGCAACCAGCCGCTGCCGGTGGACCGGTTCTTTGGAAGCGTGGCCTTCATGCAGGTAGTAAAGAAGTCCCAGTCCCACTCTCTTCAGCTTTGCTCAGACTTAAGAGCGTTCTGAGTTACGAAGGGCTCTAAGGCTTCAAGGGAGCAGCCTTTGGGCCTCATGCTCTTGTCTGCTTTGGGGCAAAGATTCCCATCTGCTTTTGGGAACTTTGGGTTAGTGAGTTATGAGCTGTCACTCAGCCCAGGCTAGCGGCAGATGAAGTGCAAGAGTCCAGAAGGGCTTTAGGGCTTCAAGGGAGCAGCCTCTGGACCTCATGCTCTTGTCTGCTTTGGGAGAGAGATTGCTATCTGCTTTTGGGAACTTTGGGTTAGCGAGTTATGAGCTGTCACTCAGCCCAGGCTAGCGCCAAAGAGAGCGCTAGTGCGAGAGTCCAGAAGGGCTTTAGGGCTTCAAGGGAGCAGCCTCTGGGCCTCATGCTCTTGCGTACTTTGGGAGAAAGATTGCTGTCTGCTTCACTCTTGTCCGCTTTGGGGAACTTTGGGTTAGTTGACTTTGTGTGGTTTCCATTCCCGGTATGTTTGGCTTCATGAAAAGAGGGGGAGAGAGCAAGAGAGGGAAGGAGACTGAATTGAGTACAGTATGAAGAAAATGATGCTTCTGCCTCTTCACTTTGTGTTTCTACCATTTTAAAAGTCGATCTTTCTTTTTTTATTCGCTTTGGGGAACTTTGAGTTAGTTGACTTTGTGTGGTTTCCATTCCCGGTATGTTTGGCTTCATGAAGAGAGGGGGAGAGAGCAAGAGAGGGAAGGAGGCTGAATTGAGTACAGTATGAAGAAAATGATGCTTCTGCCTCTTCACTTTGTGTTTCTACCATTTTAAAAGTCGATCTTTCTTTTTTTATTTGCTCTGGGGAACTTTGAGTTAGTTGACTTTGTGTGGTTTCCATTCCCGGTATGTTTGGCTTCATGAAAAGAGGGGGAGAGAGCAAGAGAGGGAAGGAGGCTGAATTGAGTACAGTATGAAGAAAATGATGCTTCTGCCTCTTCACTTTGTGCTTCTACCATTTTAAAAATCGATCTTTCTTTTTTTATTCGCTTTGGGGAACTTTGGGTTAGTTGACTTTGTGTGGTTTCTATTACCGGTATGTTTGGCTTCATGAAAAGAGAGAGAGGGAGAGATAGCAAGAGAGGGGAAGAGGCTGAAATGAGTACAGTATGAAGAAAATGATGCTTCCACATGAACATTAGGAACCATTTCCTGACAGTCAGAGCTGCTCATTAGGGAAGTCCAGTGGAGTCTCCTTTGCTGCAGGCTTTTAAGCAGAGACTAGATGCCCATCTGTCCGGAGGGTTTAAATATGATAATAATAAGATAATCATCTATATAAATAAAAATGTAATGTTCGCTTGTGAGATTAACAGAACTCAAAAAAACACTGGACGAATTGACACCAAATTTGGACACAAGACAACTAACAACCCAATGTATGTCCTTCACTAAAAAAAAATTGATTTTGTCATTTGGGAGTTGTAGTTGTGGGATTTATAGTTCATCAATAATCACAGAACATTCTGAATCCCACCAACGATGAAATTGAACCAAACTTGATTCAGAACTCCTATGACCAACAGAAAATACTGGAAGGGTTTGATGGGCAGTGTCCTTTGGTTTTGGAGTTGTAGTTCACCTACATCCAGAGAGCACTGTGGACTCAAACAATGATGGATCTGGACCAAACTCTATACGAATACTCAATATGCCCAAATGTGAACACTGGTGGAGTTTGGGGAAAATAGAATCTTGACATACGGGAGTTGTAGTTGCTGGAATTTATTGTTCGCCTACAATCACAGAGCATTCTGAACCCCAGCAACAATAGAATTGGGCCAAACCTCCCACACAGAACCACCATGACCACTAGAGTGGGCCACAGCAAGCCATGGCAGGGGACGGCTAGTTTGCTTTTTCAACGGGAAGTATTGTGTCCCCATTCGTTTATGTTTTAAGATGCATTTAAATGTGGGCCGTGGGGTGTGTGTACAGTGTTCCCTCACTTATTGCGGGTGTTACGTTCCAGGACCACCTGTGAAAAGTGAAAATCCACAACGTAGGGACACTATATATATTTACACTTGCACACCAGCAAGTAGGGTCTCAAGTGGTCACTGGGGGTATTCCTATTGGCTGAGGCGCAAAAGGGGGCGGCGCTTGGCCTTCCCAGCTTCTCGATTGTCATTGGCTGCGCAGATGATGCTGGGAAAGGCAGGCCTGCGTGTTACATTCCTGTTGGCTATTCTCCATTTTGGGGCAAAAACCTGCAAAACAGTGAAAATACCACGATAGATATTTTATGTTAATATTTATTGAAAAACCGCGAAAAGCGAACCACGAAGTAGCGAGGGAACACTGTATATACACCCAAACTGTTGGGAATCAGCCTGTGAAAATGGGGAAAGCGAAACCAATTTTGGGATATAAGGTTTGCTTCAGGGAAAGACCCGTTAGATCAGGCAACGTTTGGAAATCAAGTTCATGTGCCATGGAAATTCTGTTCAAGAGGTCTTGTTCCTGTGGAGTTTTTTAGTCTTTTGGGTTGTCTTTGCATCTTGTTGATTCCTGTCTTGGATTGCTTTTATATCTGGTGTGGAATTTGCGTTGTGTTACTACCTTTTCTGGACTTACTACTTTTTGGAACTTTCTTATTTTCTTACAAGCATTTATTTCTTTTGGAACTTTCTTATTTTCTTACAAGCATTTATTTCTTTTGAAACTTTCTTATTTTCTTACAAGCATTTATTTCTTTTGAAACTTTCTTATTTTCTTACAAGCATTTATTTCTTTTGGAACGTTCTTATTTTCTTACAAGCATTTATTTCTTTTGGAACTTTCTTATTTTCTTACAAGCATTTATTTCTTTTGGAACGTTCTTATTTTCTTACAAGCATTTATTTCTTTTGGAACTTTCTTATTTTCTTACAAGCATTTATTTCTTTTGGAGCTTTCTTATTTTCTTACAAGCATTTATTTCTTTTGGAACTTTCTTATTTTCTTACAAGCATTTATTTCTTTTGGAACTTGCTTATTTTCTTACAAGCATTTATTTCTTTTGAAACTTTCTTATTTTCTTACAAGCATTTATTTCTTTTGAAACTTCCTTATTTTCTTACAAGCATTTATTTCTTTTGGAACTTCCTTATTTTCTTACAAGCATTTATTTCTTTTGAAACTTTCTTATTTTCTTACAAGCATTTATTTCTTTTGAAACTTCCTTATTTTCTTACAAGCATTTATTTCTTTTGGAACTTCCTTATTTTCTTACAAGCATTTATTTCTTTTGGAACTTTCTTATTTTCTTACAAGCATTTATTTCTTTTAGAACTTTCTTATTTTCTTACAAGCATTTATTTCTTTTGGAACTTTCTTATTTTCTTACAAGCATTTATTTCTCTTGGAACTTTCTTATTTTCTTACAAGCATTTATTTCTTTTGGAACTTTCTTATTTTCTTACAAGCATTTATTTCTTTTGGAACTTCCTTATTTTCTTACAAGCATTTATTTCTTTTGGAACTTTCTTATTTTCTTACAAGCATTTATTTCTCTTGGAACTTTCTTATTTTCTTACAAGCATTTATTTCTTTCGGAACTTTCTTATATTCTTACAAGCATTTATTCCTTTTTGGAACTTCCTTAGTTTCTTACAAGCATTTATTTCATTTGGAACTTTCTTAATTTCTTACAAGCATTTATTTCTTTTGGAACTTTCTTATTTTCTTACAAGCATTTATTTCTTTTGGAACTTTCTTATTTTCTTACAAGCATTTATTTCTTTTGGAACTTTCTTATTTTCTTACAAGCATTTATGTCTTTTGGAACTTTCTTATTTTCTTACAAGCATTTATTTCTTTTGGAACTTTCTTATTTTCTTACAAGCATTTATTTCTTTTGGAACTTTCTTATTTTCTTACAAGCATTTATTTCTTTTGGAACTTTCTTATCTTTTTACAAGCATTTATTTCTTTTGGAACTTTCTTATTTTCTTACAAGCATTTATTTCTTTTGGAACTTTCTTATTTTCTTACAAGCATTTATTTCTTTTTCCTGACCTGGAGTGCAACACAAACGACTGTCGTGTGATGCCTGGCTGACGTCCCCTTTGGGGGTGTGCTTCTCTCCCTACAGGACCCTCCGCCGCCTCCGCCTCCTTTGAGGCCCGTCCCGAGTAGGAGAGAGTTCCGGAAGGCCCACTTCGTAGCCAAAGACGATGACGACGATGAGGAAGAAGAGGAGGTCATTTGAGGACAGCGAGGACGTCCATACTGCCTATTTCTTGTCTTGACAGCATCTTCTCTGAGGGATCTTCTTCCTTGGCAAGGTCCTGACCCAAGAGACAGCGCCATTTGGGAGGAAAGAGATCCCATTTGTGAAGCCGAAAAGAGAAAAGACTCTGAGTTTTCCCGATGGACGGGAGAGGTTTCCCAAAGGAAAGCGCTCAAATTTGCAAATGAAAGGGCTACGAAACCTGACCTTAAGTGCCCGAAACAAGGCGCACACCATTTTCAGACCGATCATTGCAAATCTTTTGGTATTTTGAACCGGATTTCCGCTGCCGAGACGCTTCCGTCCCCATGGCATTTGCCATATATATGTTGTGCTCCTTCAGGGTGAGGAGGGCAGAATAGAAATGACTTAAATTAATCAATGAATATAAATCAGTGGAAGGAACGGCATCCGAAGCACAGTGTTCCTAACAATAAAGTGATTCCGTCAATCCAATATGTCGGTTGATTTGTCCGCAATGTGCTCTTTGACCAACGATTAGATGGAAAAATGGCTCCAAGAAAGTAATGCTTATTCCAGGGATGGATGGATGGATGGATAGATAGATAGAGATGGGGAGAGAGAGAGAAGGAAGGAAGGAAGGATAGATAGATAGATAGATAGATAGATAGAGCTGGAAGAGACCCCAAGGGCCATCCAGTCCAACCCATAAGAGATAGATAGATAGATAGAGGGATAGATGGATAGATAGATAGAGCGAGCAAGAAAGGATAGATAGATAGATAGAGCGAGCAAGAAAGAAGGATAGATAGATAGATAGATAGATAGAGCGAGCAAGAAAGAAGGATAGATAGATAGATAGATAGATAGAGGGATAGATGGATAGATGGATAGAGCGAGCAAGAAAGGATAGATAGATAGATAGAACGAGCAAGAAAGGATAGATAGATAGATAGATAGAGCGAGCAAGAAAGAAGGATAGATAGATAGATAGATAGATAGAGGGATAGATGGATGGATGGATGGATGGATGGATAGATAGATAGATAGATAGATAGATAGAGCGAGCAAGAAAGAAAGAAAGAAAGAAGGCTAGATAGATAGATGATAGAGGGATAGATGGATGGATGGATAGATGATAGATAGATAGATAGATAGATAGATAGATAGATAGATAGAGGGATAGATAGATGGATGGATGGATGGATAGATAGATAGATTCCTGGAGTTGGAAGGGACCCAAAGGGCTATCTAGTCCAACCCATAAGAGATAGATAGATAGATAGATAGATAGATAGATAGATAGGTGGGTGGGTGGGTGGGTGGGTGGGTGGGTGGGTGGGTGGGTGGATGGATGGATGGATGGATAGAGGGATAAATAGATGGATGGATGGATGGATGGATGGATGGATGGATGGATAGATAGATACCTAAAGTTGGAAGAGGGCCATCTAGTCCAACCCATAAGAGATAGATAGATAGATAGCAAGATAGATAGGTAGGTAGGTAGGTAGGTAGGTAGAGGGATAAATGGATGGATGGATGGATGGATAGATACCTAGAGTTGGAAGAGGGCCATCCAGTCCAACCCATAAGAGAGAGATAGATAGATAGAGGGATAGATGGATGGATGGATAGATAGAGGGATGGATGGATGGATGGATGGATAGATTAGATAGATAGATAGATAGATAGATAGATAGATAGATAGATAGATAGATAGATATGGACAGAGAGCGAGAGAGAATCCTATAGTTGGAAGAGACCCCAAAGGCCATCCAGTCCAACCCTTAAGAGATAGATAGATAGATAGATAGATAGACAGACACACACACATACACACAAGGGTTGAATGAAAAATAATGCCTCCACCTTTGTAACTCCTCAACAGATGGCAGTACTGGTATGCGGCAGGTACTAGCTTGTTTAGTAGACTCTCCTCTACAGTTTCATTTTGGCGGGAAGCCTTAGCATTGAACGGTTGTGTTGTTAAAGTGCAAAGTATGGAACCCTGCACGCATGATCCGTCAATGCAACTTAAGCAACGTGCCGTCATTGAATTGGGGGGATTTTTTGGGAGTTGTAGTTGCTGGGATTTATCATTCACCTACAATCAAAGAGCATTCTGAACTCCACCAACGATGGAATTGGGCCAAACTTCCCACACAGAACTCCCATGACCAACAGAAAATACTGAGTTTGGTGGGCACTGACGTTGAGTTTGGAAGTTGTAGTTCACCTACCTCCAGAGATCACTGTGGACTCAAGCAATGATGGATCTCCACCAAACTTGGCACAAATACTCAATACGCCCGAATGTGAACACCTTGACATTTGGGAGTTGGAGTTGCTGGGATGTATAGTTCACTTACAAAAAATATAATGTGAGTTTGTGGGATTAACAGAACTCAAAAACCACTGGACGAATTGACACCAAATTTGGACACAAGACACCTAACAAGCCAATGTATGTCCTTCACTAAAAAAAAATTGATTTTGTCATTTGGGAGTTGTCATTACTGGGATTTATAGTTCACCTACAATCACAGAGCATTCTGAACGCTACCAACGATAGAATTGAACCAAAGTTGGCACACAGTTCTTCCGTGACGAACAGAAAATACTGGAAGGGTTTGGTGGGCACTGACCTTGAGTTTGGGAGTTGTAGTTCACCTACCTCTAGAGAGCACCATGGACTCAAACAATGATGGATCTGGACCAAACTGGGCACGGATACTCCACATGAAGTGTCAACGCTGGCTTCCTGATTGTTTTTGTTGACCCCCTGACACCCTCCTGGCGACCCCCCTGGGGGTCCCGACCCCCAGGTTAAGAAATGCTGATTTAGAGTTTCCATCAGCTCCAAATAACATTATGTCACCAAATTTCCAGATCAAATTATTCCAATCTATCACCAGTGTTCAAAATGCCCATTTCATATCCCAAAACTATTTTCCCCTTTCCTTTCTAATAAATAATAATAATAATAATAATAAATAAATAAATGAATAATAAATAATTATTATTAATAAATAAATAATAAATAAATAAACAAATCAGTTGGTTTTATTTATATTTTTAAGAAAAAATAATAATAATGCAAAAGTCTTTGAATCCCTGAGAACTGATTGCGTGTCAAAGCCATGATTACGCAACGGGTCCTTCACATTTTCTGCATCCTCGCCGCCGGTGGGGCTTGTTTCCGAACCCCGCAGGAAGGCTTGTTTTTCCTGTAGATCTTCCTCCGGTCGCAGCGGAGGTTGTGGCTCGTTTTCTTGTGGCAAGCGATGTGGACGAGCTTCAGGTTGTGGACGGTGAACAGGAGCTGGTAGAAGTATTCCCAGTCCACCTCCCTCCGGTCCGCAAGGGCTTCGGCCAGCGTGGGGAGGATCGTCCGCTTCTTCTCGATTCTGAAATGGAAACCAGAGGAGGCGTGGTTCCGGGCCACACAACGTATCTGATTGGGGGACGACATTTGAACACCTAGAATGGACACACCACCCGAACCACCGGACATCATCGCGGTACCTACATATGGTCGAGGTTCCAGGTGCTGAATAGGATCCGGCTTTCTTTGTTGCCATAAGGGTTGATGGAGTGCCTGCAAGGACAGTCTTGGGTGTCAAAAGGCCCCTGCGGAGGAAGGAATGAGGAATCGCAGAACAAGGTTTCTATGGCCAGTTGCAGAAATGAATGAGCCAGTATTTATTTATTTATTTATTTCAAACATTTCTACCCTGCCCTTCTCATCCCCTGGGGGGACTCAGGGCAGCTTACAATTGGCAATAATTCAATGCCGCATCATAAAATACAGAATAAGATACTAATTGGGACAGGCCCATGGTTGCCATGGTGGCCATGAAGTCCTGAGCTGCAGCAAACAGAGAGGTCTCAGCATGAACATTGAAGTCCCCCAAGACTAAAAGTCGGAGAGACTCCAATGCCGTGTCCGAGACCACTCCCGCTATCTCAGGTAAGGAGACTGTAGTGTCGCGGGGTGGTCGGTACACTAACAGTATCCCTATCCTGTCCCGGTCACCTACCCTAATGCCGACACATTCAAAAGAGGTTGACTGTGGGATGGGGCACCTGGTCAGGGAGATAGTATCCTTATAGACTACTGCGACTCCACCTCCCCGCCCTCCAGGTCTCGACTGGTACTGCACAGAGTAACCTGGTGGACAGAACTGAGAGAGGTTGGTTAAGTAAATGATCAAGGGTCTGGAGAACAAGCCCTATGAGGAGCGGCTTAGGGAACTGGGCATGTTTAGCCTGAAGAAGAGAAGGCTGAGAGGAGATATGATAGCCATGTATAAATATGTGAGAGGAAGCCACAGGGAGGAGGGAGCAAGCTTGTTTTCTGCTTCCTTGGAGACTAGGACACGGAACAATGGCTTCAAACTACAAGAGAGGAGATTCCATCTGAACATTAGGAATAACTTCCTGACTGTGAGAGCCGTTCAGCAGTGGAACTCTCTGCCCTGGAGTGTGGTGGAGGCTCCTTCTTTGGAAGCTTTTAAGCAGAGGCTGGATGGCCATTTGTCAGGGGTGATTTGAATGCAATATTCCTGCTTCTTGGCAGGGGGTTGGACTGGATGGCCCTTGAGGTCTCTTCCAACTCTTTGATTCTATGATTCTAAGTAGTTAATTTAGGTACTGCTTTATGCGGAGAGGTGAATTTAACTAATTTGTGATGCCATAAAATCCTTCCAGCAGTGTGCAGAAGAATGAGGAAGAACATTAATAGTCTAGCTTGCTCTTGACCTATGTCTATATATGTTGTATATCTAAATATAAGAGAAGGAAGGAGAGAAGGAGGGAGAGAAAGGGGGAAAGAAGGAGGGAAGGAGAGAAAGAAGGAAAGAAAGAGAAGAGAGGAGAGAAGGAGGGAGAGAAAGGGAAAGGAGGGAAAGAGAGAAAGAAGGAAAGAAAGAACGACAAGGAAGGAAGAAGAGAAGGAGGGAGAGAAAGAGGAAAAGAAGGAGGGAAGGAGAGAAAGAAGGAAAGATAGAAAGAGAAGGAAGGAAGGAGAGAAGGAGGGAGAGAAAGAGGGAAGGAGGGAAGGAAGGAAAGAAAGTAGAGAAGGAAGGGAGGAGAGAAGGAGGGAAAGAAGGGGGAAGGAGAGAAAGAAGGAAAGAAAGAAAGAGAAGGAAGGAGAGGAGGGAGAGAAATAGGGAAAGAAGGAGGGAAGGAGAGAAAGAAGGAAAGAAAGATAGAGAAGGAAGGAAGGAGAGAAGGAGGGAGAGAAAGAGGGAAGGAGAGAAGGAAGGAAAGAAAGAAGAGTAGAGAAGGAAGGGAGGAGAGAAGGAGGGAAAGAAGGGGAAAGGAGAGAAAGAAGGAAAGAAAGAAAGAGAAGGAAGGAGAGGAGGGAGAGAAATAGGGAAAGAAGGAGGGAAGGAGAGAAAGAAGGAAAGAAAGATAGAGAAGGAAGGAAGGAGAGAAGGAGGGAGAGAAAGAGGGAAGGAGAGAAGGAAGGAAAGAAAGAAGAGTAGAGAAGGAAGGGAGGAGAGAAGGAGGGAAAGAAGGGGAAAGGAGAGAAAGAAGGAAAGAAAGAAAGAGAAGGAAGGAGAGAAGGAGGGAGAGAAAGAGGGAAAGAAAGAAGGGTAGAGAAGAAAGGAAGGAAGGCGAGATGGAGGGAAAGAAGGAGGGAAAGAAGGGGGAAGGAGAGAAAGAAGGAAGGAAGGAAGGAAGGAAGAAAGAAAGAAAAGGAAGGAAGGAGAGAAGGAGGGAAAGAAGGAGGGAAGGAGAGAAAGAAGGAAAGAAAGAAAGAGAAAGAAGGAGAGAAAGAGGAAAGGAAGGAAGGAACCAAAGAGCAAAGGAAGTGAGAAAAGAAACAGGTAGAGAAGGAAGAAAGAAGAAGAGAAAAAAAAAGAGGGAAGGAAGGAAAGAGGGAGGGAAGGAAGGAGTGAAAGAAAGAAGGAGGAGAAAGAGGGAGGGAAGGTTTGCCACAGCAACGCAAGGAGGGTATTATAAAAATAATAAAACTCCCGTCCTTCCCTGCGGGAAATATAAATACTGTAAATAAATAAATACACATACACAAATCTATGTATATAATAAAAGTCAGTGTTTGTATGCGGAGGGAGGACGGAAGGTGTATGTGGCAGCTTTCTGATTGGCTGCCACTGTGGTGCAATTTGCATATGGTCTCTGATTGGCCAACCTCAACATTCAGGAACAGGAAAGGGGCCTGAAGCTGTCAGGAATGGTTGGAGTTGAAGTCCAAAGCACCTGGCGGCACCCAACAATGACAGAACAAGACCAAACCTGGCACACAGACCCCCCCCCCCCCAAGACCCACTCTACATTCTGGTACAGTTTGAGCGAGGATGGACCATGGATGATGGGTCTTGCAGTACTTTAACTCACTTCCTTAGAGCACTCTGGCCCACACCAATGACGGATCAGGACCAAACTTGCCACACAGAGGCCCAATGGCTCACTTTAAACCTGGTATGGTTTAGGGCAGGATGGGCCACGAATGATGGGATTTGCAGTACCATCACCCAAATTTACTTCCCATAGAACATTGTAGCTCCTACAAATCACAGACCAGGCTCAAACTTGGCACACAGAGTACTCATGGCCCACTCTCCATCCTGATGCAGTTCTAAGGGGGTGGGCCATGGATGATGGGACTTGCAGTACCTTCACTCACTTACTGAAACTACTGTGACCCTCATCCAATGACTGATCAAGAGCAAACTTGGCAAACAGAGCCCCCATGACCCACTCTACATCCTGCTGCAGTTTGGAGGAGGATGGACCATAGATGATGGGACTTCCTGAAAACAATGCAACTGTCATCCAGTGACCAATAAAGACCAAACTTGGCATACAGAACCGCCATTACCCTCTTTCTCTAATAACCCGGGCAGCGCCGGGTCCCCAAGCTAGTAAATAATAAAACTCCCGTCCTCCCCTCCCCGGTTCTCGTACCTGGCAAGAGAACCATCCTTCAGGTGTGCAAAGGCAGGCCTTTTTTCCCGCTCTCCGGTCAAAATAAAAGCCATTGTACTTCTCGGACTTCAGCTTCTCCAGCATGGCTTTGGCGATCTGTTGGAATTTCGCACGGACAGGCGGAGGGAGCGTGGAAGCGTAAGCACCGACCTGAGAGCAGGAACAGAAAACCAACCACTGCAGCCTACTCTCAAGTAGGAAAATTAGGTACCGTTTATGCGAGACTAATTTTGAAAATTTACGACACCATAAAACACTCCAGCAGCGTGCAGCCTATGATACTGTGAACCACCGTCTCCTCCTGAGAAAAATGTATAATATCACAAAGGATGACCATCTCACCCGCCTCATAGGAAACCTGCTACAAAACAGGAGCTTCTTTGTTGAGTTCCAGGGCCAGAGAAGCAGATGGCGGAAACAGGAGAACGGCCTGCCTCAGGGGAGCGTGCTTGCTCAACATCTACACAAATGACCAGCCACTGCCAGAAGGGACAGAGAGCTTCATCTATGCTGATGATCATGCCATCACCACTCAAGGAAATCAGCTACCAAACAGGAGCTTCTTTGTTGAGTTCCAGGGCCAGAGAAGCAGATGGTGGAAACAGAAGAACGACCTGCCTCAGGGAATTGTATTTCACCCATCCATGTTCAACATCTACACAAATGACGAGCCACTGCCAGACGGGACAGAGAGCTTCATCTATGCTGATGATCGTTCCATCACCGCTCAAGCAGGGAGCTTTGAGATGGTTGAACAGAAGCTCTCCGAAGCTCTAGGTGCTCTTACTGCCTATGACAGGGAAAACCAGCTGATCCCCAATCCATCTAAAACACAGACATGTGCCTTTCATCTCAAGAACAGAGAAGCATCCCAAGCTCTGAGGATGACCTGGGAAGGAATCCCACTGGAGCATTGCAGCGCACCCAAATACCTGGGAGTCACTTTGGACCGTGCTCTGACCTACAAGAAGCACTGCCTGAACATCAAGCAAAAAGTGGGCGCTAGAAACAATATCATACGAAAGCTGACTGGCACAACCTGGGGGTCACAACCAGACACAGTGAAGACATCTGCCCTTGCTGCTGAGTATGCATACCCAGTGTGGAACACATCTCACCACACTAAAACAGTAGATGTGGCTCTTAATGAGACACAGGATGTTTACGCCTCACACCACTGGAGAAATTACACTGCTTAGCCGGTATTGCACCACCTGACATCCACCGGGAAGTAGCAGCCAATAGTGAAAGGACCAAGGCAGAGACATCTCCAGCTCATCCCCTGTTTGGGTATCAGCCAGCATGTCAACGACTTAAATCAAGGAATAGTTTTCTAAGATCTACAGAGACACTCGCTGGAACACCTCAGCAAGCGAGAGTCCAAAAGTGGCAGGCTCAAACCAAGAACCTCAATCAATGGCTAATACCCAATGAGAGACTCCCCCCTGGGCACACAGAGGACTGGACGACTTGGAAGGCGCTGAACAGACTGCGCTCTGGCACCACGAGATGCAGAGCCAACCTTCAGAAATGGGGCCACAAAGTGGAATCCACGACATGCGAGTGTGGAAAAGAGCAAACCACTGACCACCTGCTGCAATGCACCCTGAGCCCTGCCACATGCACAATGGAGGACCTTCTTGCGGCAACACCAGAAGCACTCCAAGAGGCCAGATACTGGTCAAAGGACATTTAATCAGCTACCAAACTCGCAAATTTTGTATTTTGTCTGCTTGTTTGTTTTGTTCTGCTAGAAATGTAACACAATTGACTGGTTGCCCTAACACGAAAAAATAAAAAGCGTGCAAAAGAATGAGGAAGTACTCCATCGGTGTCACAAGTGGACGGCGAAGCGACAGCTCCCCCGGTGGCCAGAATTCAAGCATACCCGACTTCACCCCACGATGGACGTCTGTATACAAAAAGGGTTACCTCTTTCATGTAGCTTCGGATCCTGCTCTCGCAACTATAGCGCATGTAGCCGGACTTTGTCTTGAAGCGAGATTCAACACCTGGAAGCGACGGAGAAGCAAACGTCAGCTCCTCCGACAAAGAGCCTCCCTTTGACGTCAATCCCCGAGAATCAAGGAAGAAACGTGAGGAACTCACCTTGGAACCATTTCTCGTCATCTTCCCGGCTTTCCGCTTCGATGTTTTGGCTGAGATTGTGAATCAAGTCCGCCAGGAGTTTCCGTTTCTTGGGGGCTTCTTCGCCGGAGAGCAGGCCTTGCGCCGCGCGGACAACATGGTCGGCTTGGCTGGAAAAGGCGTAGAGAAAGCGCTGGATCTCACTCACGTCTGGTTCAGGAAAGACCAAATATACGAGCGATTTAGGTCTTTTGAACCATTGTCGTTTTGTTCAAGTACAGTATGATTCTCGGGCTTCATTCATCCATCTTAGAATCGCATTTCCTGGAGGGGGCGTGCTTAGGAGCAGCTTGGAGGGAAATGTGGGCGGTTTGTGATTGGCTGGGAGAGAGTGGGCAGAGCTTAACTTAGAAAAAGAATTGCATGCCTTTTGCAGGGCAGAGTGAGCTCAAGAAGTGGGCCCAGGAAGTCCAGCAGCCATTTTAGAAGCGTGCATGAGGGCATCCATCTTAGAATCTCATTTCCTGGAGGGGGCGTGCTTAGGAGCAGCTTGGAGGGAAATGTGGGCGGTTTGTGATTGGCTGGGAGAGAGTGGGCAGAGCTTAACTTAGAAAAAGAATTGCATGCCTTTTGCAGGGCAGAGTGAGCTCAAGAAGTGGGCCCAGGAAGTCCAGCAGCCATTTTAGAAGCGTGCATGAGGGCATCCATCTTAGAATCTCATTTCCTGGAGGGGGCGTGTTTAGGAGCAGCTTGGAGGGAAATGTGGGCAGTTTGTGATTGGCTGGGAGAGAGTGGGCAGAGCTTAACTTGGAAAAAGAAAAAAAAATGACTTTAAGGGTGTGTTTTAAATCCTGACAGCTGAGTTAAGGTCTGTGTGTCAAACGAGGAGAGAGGAATCAGAGAAACAGAGTTAGAGAGCCTGAAGTTGGTCAGTTAATGAGCAGAGTTAGTGAGTGAGAAGATTTACAGCTATTGGGAAGGATAGCTGGGGACTGTCTGTGTGGAGTTTAGGATTACTAGGCAGAGAGGAACCCTGTCAGTAGTTTCTGGAGGAAGAGAGGAGTGTTATGTGCAACTAAGTTTTGAACTGTTTAAAGACACCATACGCTTTATTCAACATTGAAACAGATAAGCTTAATGCCTGTTTTGTTCAAGTTCTCTCAAATAAACAACAGTGTTACTGGTTCACTACAACTGCCTCACGTGTGCATAACTCCCTCATCTATTATATTTGGTGGCAGCTGGTGGGATTTGGTATCAAATAAGTCCCTATCTTATTATACATGTCAAGCGTGCCTTTCCTGAGTATGTGAGTAAAAAAAGCACCTTCAGATGTGGTTTAGGGGGCCCGTGAAGCCTAGACAGACTTGGGTGGTCCCATCTCTAGGATCTGACACCCCACACACTTTTGGTGCCAGGAATCTTAAGGGAAGGGACCCTTCAGCCTGCATTTCTTTCTTAAAGTTTGAGCGTACTTACATCCCTGCCACTCTTCTCCCGGAGCTAACAAGACCAGCTCGGAGTTATCCGGAATCTTCCGGAAATAAGTTTCCGTCACCTCTGTCCCATCTTCGTACAGACACAGCCGGGGCTCAGAGGAAGGAAGCTAAGGGAGAAGCCAACGGTGGAGTCAACCAACAAGGTATGATACACAACCGGTTTCAAGGAAGCATCAAGGTGATGGAGTGCACCTACGAAGGGAATCCTGGGAGTCATCGTTCCCAAGGTCTTAACTCAGACCTCCCGTGTTTTAAAACTGCAAATAATAATAATAATAATAATAATAATAATAGGAGAGCACCAACTGACACTCTGAAGCCAGAGTGAAGAGGGGAAGCAAGGAAGACAGATTTCCACCATTTCTCCTGGGTCATCGGCTGGGAACCCCTCCCCACAGCATCTTACTACATCTGCCTGCCACCTCAGGAGGAGAAAGAGGAAATCCTGCTGCTACTCTCCCCCACCCGCCAAGCCAGCTAAGAGAAGGAAGGGGCCTGAGGAAGAGACTTTAAAAACACCTGTCTCCTGGCTGTTGCTTACTACATCTGCCTGCCACCTCAGGAGGAGAAAGAAGAAATCCTGCTGCTATTCTCCCCCTCCCAAGCCAGCTAAGAGGAGGAAGGGGACTGAGGAAGAGTCTTTAAAAACTCCTCTCTCTTGGCTGTTGCTTACTACCTCTGCCTGCCACCTCAGGAGGAGAAAGAAGAAATCCTGCTGCTATTCTCCCCCTCCCAAGCCAGCTAAGAGGAGGAAGGGGACTGAGGAAGAGACTTTAAAAACTCCTCTCTCTTGGCTGTTGCTTACTACCTCTGCCTGCCACCTCAGGAGGAGAAAGAGGAAATCCTGCTGCTATTCTCCCCCTCCCAAGCCAGCTAAGAGGAGGAAGGGGCCTGAGGAAGAGTCTTTAACAACACCTGTCTCCGGGCTGTTGCTTACTACATCTGCCTGCCACCTCAGGAGGAGAAGGAGGAAATCCTACTGCTTCTCCCCCCCCCCCCCCCCTCGTTTCAAGCCAGCTAAGAGGAGAAAGGGAACTGAGGAAGAGACTTTAAAAACACTTGTCTCCTGGCTGTTGCTTATTATTTCCGTTGTGGTTTTATATTGTATTTTATGATTTTATGTGCATCTTGATATATTACTTGCTGCCTGAGGCTGAGAAAGGCAGTATACAAATACAGTAGATAAATAAATAATAAAACTTTATTTATACCCCGCCACCATCTCCCCAAGAATTCTATGATTCTATTCTTCGCAGATACGTTTGGCGGGGACGAGAAACAGGGCCTTCTCGGCGGTGGTTCCTCGGCTGTGGAACACCCTTCCTAGGGATATAAGATCTGCCTTCTGTCATTCTGAAAGAAAAGTTTTTTAGCAAGCTTTTATTAATGCAGCATAACTATATTGTTGTTTTTCATTCGTTCAGTCGTCTCCGACTCTTCGTGACCTCATGGACCAGCCCACGCCAGAGCTCCCTGTCGGCCGTCACCACCCCCAGCTCCTTCAAGGTCAGTTCAGTCACTTCAAGGATGCCATCCATCCATCTTGCCCTTGGTCGGCCCATATACTATACTATTAATAATTGAATTATAATTATATATATTTAGGGACTGCTTATGATATTATAATTACATGTAATATTACATGTAAGAATTTTATTGATATTAATATATTATAATTAATAATATCAATATATTATAATAATATTAATATATTACAAGTAATATATTATTAATAATATAATAATAAAATTATTATTAATATATTATAATAATATTAATATATAATTAATAATATTAATAATATTAATAATCTTAATATATTATTTATATATTATTCAAACATTAGTAATATTACTATTAACAATAATAATAATAATGATAATATATATTAATAATAACATTACATTATAATGGGATAGTACAATATAGTAATATATAATACTGATATTGTACTATGCCAATAATATAATATATTGTATGTGTGTATATATATATATATATATATATATATATATATATATATATATTATAATATTTATAATATTATTTATTTATTTACTTCGCTTATATACCGCAATTCTCAGCCTAACGGCGACTCTATAATAGAATATTATACTAATAATGATATACTATAATTATATATATTTAGGTACTGCTTATGATATTATTATATATTTTATATTACATGTAAAATTACTAATAATATTATTAATAATATTATTATTAATATATTATAATTAATATAATAATGAAATTATTACAAATATATTCTTATAATATTAATATATTATAAGTAAAATATTAATAATATTAATATATTATTAATATTATTACTTATAATACATGAATATTATAATAATATATTAACAATAACTTTATTATAATATTATAATAAATAATATTTTAATAATATTAGTAGTAATATTACTAATGATTGAATGATATATTAAAAATATTAATATATTATTAATATATTATTCCATGATATATATTAATATATATTAATAATAACATTACAATGGGATAGTACAATATAATAATATATAATACTGATATTGTACTATGCCAATAATATAATATATTGTATGTGTGTGTGTGTATATATATATATATATATATATATATTATAATATTTATAATATCATAATGTAATACAATATAATACTATTAATAATATATTAAAATTATATATATTTAGGGACTGCTTATGATATTATAATCATATATTTTATATTACATGTAATATTACTAACAATTTTATATTAATATTCAATTAGCGATATTACTATTATTATTATTAATATATATTAATAATATGTTTACATTATAATGGGATAGTACAATATAGTAAATATATAATGTAATACAATATAACACTATTAATTATATATTATAATAATATATTTTAGGTTCTCCTTATGATATTATAATTATATATTTTATATTACATGTAATATTAACAATATTATTAATAATATTAATATATTATTATGCATGTAATATTACTAACAATATTATTATAATTAATATATTATAATTAATAATATTAATATATTATAATTAATATATTATTAATAATATAATAAAATTATTATTAATATATTATTATAATATTAATATATTCTAATTACTAATATTAATAACCTTAATATATTATTAATATATTATTATTATTATTATTATATATTAATATATAATACTGATATTGTACTATGCCAATAATATAATATTTTGCATATATATATATATATATATATATATATATATATATATATATATATATATAGCTTGTATATCTCAAAGGATTCCCCCAGGCAGTAAGAAGCCAGACCTTGAACCTGTTAGGCCATTCAATGCTAATCAAGGCACCTTGAGGAGGGCGCAGGCCTTGGAGAGCAGCTCCTTCAGGTTCTTGGCCGCCACCCCGAATTTCCTGCCTTCTCCAGGCCGGCGGAGCTTGAAAGCCTTGCTCCCCATTTTCCGCCGGAAGCCGGCCTCGAACCCGCGACCTCCTGATCGTGTTTCTCTACGTGCGAGAGCTGATTGGCCAGCACGGGCTGTCACTCACGAAACGGCACCGCCTCCTCTTTGGTTCTTCAAGGCGCAGTAGCGACCTCCTGATTGTTTCTCTACATGCGAGCGCTGATTGGCCAGCAAGGGCTGTCACTCACGAAACGGCACCGCCTCCTCTTTCGCCCTTAAAGGCGCTGCCAGCGACCTCCCGATTGTGTTTCTCTATCTGCGAGCGCTGATTGGCCAGCAAGGGCTGTCACTCACGAAACGGCACCGCCTCCTCTTTGGTCCTTCAAGGCGCTGCCAGCGACCTCCTGATTGTGTTTCCCTACATGCGATTGCTGATTGGCCAGCAAGGGTTGTCACTCACGAAACGGCACCGCCTCGTCTTTCGTCCTTAAAGGCGCAGCGCCTCATTTCCGCCACTCCTACATCCGGGGACTCGGGAGAAACAAAAACAAACCAAGCGACGGAGGGAATGACTTTTTTTTTTGTATTCTCCGCGCATGCGCACTACAGGAGAACACATCCGTTGAGAATGACTTTTTTCTGTATTCTCCGCGCATGCGCACTACAGTAGAACACATCCGTTGAGAGTGACTTCTCTTTGTATTCTCCGCGCATGCGCACTACAGCAGAACACATCCTCCGTTGAGAATGACTTTTTTCTGTATTCTCCGCGCATGCGCACTACAGGAGAACACATCCGTTGAGAATTTTTTTTGTATTCTCCGCGCATGCGCACTACAGCAGAACACAGCTGTCGAGGGGATGACTTTTTTGTATTCTCCGCGCATGCGCACTACAGGAGAACACATCCTCCGTTGAGAATGACTTTTTTTCTGTATTCTCCGCGCATGCGCACTACAGGAGAACACATCCTCCGTTGAGAATGACTTTTTTCTGTAGTTTCCGCGCATGCGCACTACAGCAGAACACATCCTCCGTGGAGAATGACTTTTTTTCTGAATTCTCCGCGCATGCGCACTACAGTAGAACACATCCGTTGAGAATGACTTTTTTCTGTATTCTCCGCGCATGCGCACAACAGAACACTCCCTCCGTTGACGTCACCGCCCCTTGAGGGGAAAAAAACTGTGGCCGATGATTGGTTGGCGGGACTTTCCCCGCCCAGTGACGTCACCGCTCTTTGTCCTCTCTCTTCCAGCTTGGCGGCGCATGCGCGGTGGCGTCCGAAGCGGTTGCTAGGAGATGAAAGTGGCCCTAGTGATGGAGCCGGAATAAAGTAGGTAGGAAAGAAAGAAGGAAGGAAAGAGGGAAGGGAGGGAAAGGAAGAGGGGCCCCCGCCAGGCCACAATGAGCCACGGGCCTGGGGGACTCCCTGCCACAAGGTGAGGAGGGCCAGGCGAGGATTCCTTGGCAAGAGGCCTGGGCTAGGCCTAGTAGGAGTAGTAGTCGTCATAGGAGTATTATTATACCAATACATGAATATTGTACTCGTATTATTATACTAATATACCAATATTATACTGGAATATTAGTAGTATATCAATATTATAATATTAGTATTAGACCCATAATACACTAATGTTATACTATAATATAAGTATTGCGGACCTTTTTCCCGACAGGTGTTGGCTCTTTGTTGGAATTCTTCTTTGGTGATGTCTCCCTTTTCCCACTTCTTGTGCGTGTCTCTTTTGTGTCTTGTTGTTGTTGTTCATTCGTTCAGTCGTCTCCGACTCTTCGTGACCTCATGGACCATCCCACGCCAAAGCTCCCTGTCGGCCGTCACCACCCCCAGCTTCTTGTTCTTCAGGGGACTACCTTTACCTTTTTAGTATAATAATACTAGTATAATAATATAATACTAATATAATATTAGTATATTAATTTAATAATGCTAATATTATAATACTGATATAATATTATAGTACAATATTAGTATATTAATATAATAATACTAGTGTGATATTAGTATATTGGTATAATAATGCTAATATTAGTATTGTGCTAAGCTGAGGAGCCTTCTAATCAAGGTGAAAGAAGAAAGTGCAAAAGCCGGGTTGCAGCTAAACATAAAAAAACCAAGATTATGGCAACAAGAATGATTGACAACTGGGAAATAGAGGGAGAAAATGTGGAGGCCGTGACAGACTTTGTATTTCTAGGTGGAAAGATTTCTGCAGATGCAGACTGTGGCCAGGAAATCAGAAGACGCTTCCTTCTTGGGAGGAGAGCAATGTCCAGTCTCGATAAAATAGTAAAGAGTAGGGACATCAGACTGGCAACCAAGATCCATTGCCTAGTCAAAGCCATGGTCTTCCCTGTAGTCACCTACGGATGTGAGAGCTGGACCTTAGGGAAGGCCGAGCGAAGGAAGAGAGATGCTTTTGAGCTGTGGTGTTGGAGGAAAGTGCTGAGAGTGCCTTGGACTGCGAGAAGATCCAACCAGTCCATCCTCCAGGAAAGAAAGCCCGACTGCTCACTGGAGGGAAGGATACTAGAGACAAAGCTGAAGTCCTTTGGCCACATCATGAGGAGACAGCAAAGCCTAGAAAAGACAATTATGCTGGGGAAAGTGGAAGGCAAAAGGAAGAGGGGCCGACCAAGGGCAAGATGGATGGATGGCATCCTTGAAGTGACTGGACTGACCTTGAAGGAGCTGGGGATGGTGACAACCGACAGGGAGCTCTGGCGTGGGCTGGTCCATGAGGTCACGAAGAGTCGGAGATGACTGAACGAATGAACAACAACAATCAATATTATAATATTAGTATTATTATTACACCCATAATACACTAATGTTATACTATAATATAAGTATTGCAGACCTTTTCCCTACAGGTGTTGGCTATTTGTTGGAATTCTTCTTTGGTGATTTCTCCCTTTTGCCACTTCTTGTGCATGTCTCTTTTGTGTCTTAGCTCAATACTAATATTAGCATTATTATACCAATATACTAATATTACACTAGTATTAATATACTAATATTATATTGGTATTATACCATTATACTAGGAGCCCCCGGTGGCGCAGTGGGTTAAACTCCTGTGCCGGCAGGACTGAAGACCGACAGGTCGCAGGTTCGAATCCGGGGAGAGGCGGATGAGCTCCCTCTATCAGCTCCAGCTCCTCATGTGGGCACATGAGAGAAGCCTCCCACAAGGATGATAAAAACATCAAATCATCCGGGCGTCCCCTGGGCAACGTTCTAGCAGATGGCCAATTCTCTCACAACAGGAGCAACTCCTGACATGACAAAAAAAAAACCCCATTATACTAGTATTATTATACTAATGTACTAATATTATACTATAATAGTATTATATCGGTATTATAATATTAGTATTGTAACAATATATTAATGTTACATGAGTATACTAATATTATACTATAATAGTATAATAGTATTATGTCGATATTATAATATTAGTATTATAACAATATACTAATATTACACTAGTATTATTATACCAATCTCCCTGTTGTGCCACCTCTACAAAGTTCTGGAGAGACTTATTTTGCATAGAATTATGGAAAATATAGACCCCTGTCTGATCCCACAGCAAGCTGGCTTCAGAAAAGGCAAAAGCTGCACATCGCAAGTGCTGAACCTGACCCAGCACATAGAAGATGGCTTTGAAAGGCAGCAGATCACAGGAGCTGTCTTCATAGACTTGTCAGCAGCCTATGATACTGTGAACCACCTTGGCCTCCTCCTGAGAAAAATGTATAGTATCACAAAGGACGACCACCTCACCCGCCTCATAGGAAACCTGCTACAAAACAGGAGCTTCTTTGTTGAGTTCCAGGGCCAGAGAAGCAGATGGCGGAAACAGAAGAACGGCCTGCCTCAGGGGAGCGTGCTTGCTCCATCCATGTTCAACATCTACACAAATGACCAGCCACTGCCAGAAGGGACAGAGAGTTTCATCTATGCTGATGATCGTGCCATTACTGCTCAAGCAGGGAGCTTTGAGATGGTAGAACAGAAGCTCTCCGAAGCTCTAGGTGCTCTTACTGCCTATTACAGGGAAAACCAGCTGATCCCCAACCCATCTAAAACACAGACATGTGCCTTTCACCTTAAGAACAGACAAGCATCCCGAGCTCTGAGGATTACCTGGGAAGGAATCCCACTGGAGCATTGCAGCGCACCCAAATACCTGGGAGTCACTTTGGACCGTGCTCTGACCTACAAGAAGCACTGCCTGAACATCAAACAAAAAGTGGGCGCTAGAAACAACATCATACGAAAGCTGACTGGCACAACCTGGGGATCACAACCAGACACAGTGAAGACATCTGCCCTTGCGCTATGCTACTCTGCTGCTGAGTATGCATGCCCAGTGTGGAACACATCTCACCACACTAAAACAGTGGATGTGGCTCTTAATGAGACATGCCGCATTATCACGGGGTGTCTGCGCCCCACACCACTGGAGAAATTACACTGCACCACCTGACATCCGCCGGGAAGTAGCAGCCAATAGCGAAAGGACCAAGGCAGAGACATCTCCAGCTCATCCCCTGTTTGGGTATCAGCCAGCACGTCAAAGACTTAAATCAAGACATAGTTTTCTTAGATCTACAGAGACACTCGCTGGAACACCCCAGCAAGCGAGAGTCCAAAAGTGGCAGGCCCAAACCCAGCACCTCAATTCATGGGTGATACCAGATGAGAGACTCCCCCCTGGGCACTCAGAAGACTGGGCGACTTGGAAGGCGCTGAACAGATTGCGCTCTGGCCCCACGAGATGCAGAGCCAATCTTAAGAAATGGGGCTACAGGGTGGAATACTCGGCATGCGAGTGCGGAGAAGAACAAACCACTGACCACCTGCTGCAATGCACCCTGAGCCCTGCCACATGCACGATGGAGGACCTTCTTGCGGCAACCCCAGAGGCACTCCAAGTGGCCAGATACTGGTCAAAGGACATTTAACCAAATACCAAATTTGCAAATTCTGTTGGCGGTGTTTTTTTTCTTTCTTTTTTTCTTTTTCTTTTTAATCTCTGTGTTTGTTTTGCTCTGTTAGAATTGTAATACAATGGTTGCTGATGACACGATAAATAAATAAAATAAATTATACCAATATTATACTATAATAGTATTATATCAGTATTATAATATTTGTATTATTATCCTTACTAATATTGTACTATAATATTATATCAGTATTATAGTATTACCGTTATTGTAACAATATACTAATATTATGCTATAGTATTAGTATTATATCAGTATTATAATATATAGTATTATTATACCAATATAGTAACATTACACTAGTATTATTATACTAATATTATACTATAATAGTATTATATCAGTATTATAATATTAGTATTATACCAATATACTAATATTATACTAGTATTATAATATTAGCATTATTATACCAATATACTAATATTACACTAGTATTATACTAATATTATACTATAATAGTATTATATCAGTATTATAATATTCGTATTATTATACCAATCTACTAATATTATACTAGAATTATACTAATATTAGTATTATTATAACAATATACTAATATTATACTAGTATTATACTAATATATTAATATTGTACTATAATAGCATTATATCATTACTATAATATGGAACGGTATATGGATTACGAGATTGGTTATGATTCTACAATAAGACGGAGCGGATTATTTTAGTGTAATTATATTATTGTGTACTAGTGATATGTTGATTTTTCGTTAATGCTTTATTGTAAATTGTCTTTTATATGTTGTACACCGCCGTGAGTCACCGTAGGGCTGAGAACGGCGGTCAACAAATGCAGCAAATAAATAAATAAATAAATAATATTAGTATTATAACAATATACTAAAATTACACTAGTATTATTATACTAATATTATACTATAATAGTATTATATCAGTATTATAATACTTCTAATATACTAATATTATACTCTAATATTGTACTAGAGTAGTATTATATCAGTATTATAGTATTAGCATTATACCAATATACCAATATTATACTAGTATTATTATACTAATATACTAATATTATACAATAATAGTATTATATCAGAATTATATTAGTATTATTATACTAATAATATACTATAATTTATAATATAATGTAATGCAGTATAATACTAATAATATTAATGTGATAATTATATATTTTATATTACATGTAATCTTTCTAATAATATTACAATATAATTTTATAGTACAATATAATGATATATAGCAATCCCCAGATTAAAACCAGCCGCTATTCGAGGGGGCGGGGCCAAAGAAGGCAACGTTGCGGCCCCTCTGAAATGGCTAGGCGACCCCTCTGGGGGTCGCGACCCCCAGGTTGAGAACCGCTGATCTAGATTAAAACCAGCTCACAGTGTTAAACTGCTTAAGACACCTACTTAAGACAGAGGCACTCCTGGTCAGTCGCAAGGCCGAACAGGGTATAGAGTTACAGCCTGTGTTAGACGGGGTTACACTCCCCCTGAAGACGCAGGTTCGCAGCTTGGGTGTGATCCTGGACTCTTCGCTAAGCTTGGAACCCCAAGTTTCGGCGGTGTCCAGGGGAGCATTTGCACAACTCAAACTTGTGCGCCAGTTGCGCCCGTACCTTGGGAAGTCTGACTTGGCCATGGTAGTCCACACTCTGGTTACATCCCGGATTGATTACTGCAACGCGCTCTACATGGGGTTGCCCTTGAAGACTGCCCGGAAACTTCAGATGGTCCAGCGCTCGGCGGCCAGGTTGCTAACGGGAGAGGTACTCAGGGAGCATACCACTCCTCTGCTGAGCCAGCTCCACTGGCTGCCAATCCGCTACCGGGCACAATTCAAGGTGCTGGCTTTAGCCTATAAAGCCCTAAACGGTTCTGGCCCCGCTTACCTCTCCGAACGCATCTCCACCTATGAACCGACCAGAACATTAAGATCGTCTGGGGAGGCCCTGCTCTCGATCCCGCCTGCGTCACAGGCGCGCTTGGCGGGGACGAGAGACAGGGCCTTCTCAGTGGTGGCCCCTCAGCTATGGAATGCCCTACCGGCAGACATCAGGCAGGCACCTTCGCTGCTGGCGTTTCGGAGAATGGTTAAGAGCTGGCTTTATGAACAAGCGTTTGGTTAAGCAGTGCAACCAATCATAGGAAGATGGTAAATAGAACATAGGAATGGCACAAGGATTATGAGAACGGATCTGATTTCAACTGAGGCGTTATGTTATGTTTGTCTTGTCGATCTGTCTTATTGTTGTGGATTGATGCTGTTGATCCTGTTTGTTGCATTGTTATGTTTTAATTGCACTGACACTGTTTGATAATTGTACCATGTAAACCGCATTGAGTCGCCTGTCAAGGGCTGAAAAATGCGGTATAGAAATAAAGCAAATAAATAAATAAATAAATACTCATAGTTGGAAGAGACCCCAAGGACAATCTAGTCCACCCCTCTTGTTTCAAGCACCCCCAACAGATGGCCATCCAGCCTCTGTTTAAAGGCCTCCAAAGGAGCTGCGAGGCAGAGAGTTCCACTTTAGACACTTAAAAACTTTCAAGACCCTAGGTTCTTGTGGGTTTTTTCGGGCTATAGAGCCATGTTCTAAATGCCTCTAGAACATGGCTCTATAGCCCGAAAAAACCCACAAGAACCTAGTGATTCCAGCCATGAAAGCCTTCGACAATACATTTTCAAGACCCTGCTTCACCCCAGGACTCTCTCTCGAGTATGTTCTTCTCAGGAATATGTGATGTCATGGACTTTCTTGGAAACGTTGGGGTGCCCCAGGAAACGTTGTCTTTGCTTTCCTTGCAGTTCGCTCAAGAGGGCAGGATGCCGCACAAGGTTGGGTTCACTGTTGTAAGTTCATCCGGGCACGAGGATGGCTTCAGTGCAAAAGAACTGATGGTCCACGCCCCGACCGTGAATGGATGGAGGTCACCAAGGTAGGCCATGGCGTCGTAGAGGTCCATAGGACCGTGCGTGATGTAGTCACCCCTCTGTATCGGGGTCAGAAAGTGGTCTGCCTTAAAGGCCATCCAACCCAACCCCGTTTTTGGCAGGAACACATCAAAGCACACCATCAATAGTTTGAAGTCAACCACTGTTAAGATGAGCACAATAACAGACGGGGAAAGTCAGGCCCGCCTCGAGACTTACGTGGGATCAAAGAGAGACACTGGGTTGTTGTATGTTTTTCGGGCTGTATCGCCATGTTCTAGAAGCATTCTCACCTGATGTTTCGCCTGCATCTATGGCAGGCATCCTCAGAGGTTGCGAAATCTCTTCGCCCAACTCCTTATCTAATGCTGCAGTTTCTGGCTCCTCTGACTGACCTTGAAGCCCTGCACTTCGCAAGTCAGCATATTGCAAGGGGTGTGCAATATGGCCATGTGCTACACATTCAGTTTACAGACTTCATTCAGGAATCTTGACAATTTAGAAACATAATTACTAGGGCTGGGTAACCACGGAAAAATTTGATTCTAAACTCGATTCGTTTTTAGGGGGTTTTTGCGTTTCGTTTTTTAAAAGAATCCCGAAATTTTTCTTCAAAAAAGTTCGAAATATACGAAATTTCGTAAATTACGAAACAATTACGAATCGATTCGTTAATGGCGGACGCGATTGCGCAATATGCTAAAAAACCCTCCAAATGGGACAGGGGGAACTTCTGAAGCTTCCCTCTCCCTCTGTTGTTGACTGTTGGTGTGATAATTTATTTTTTATCACTGATAAAACAAACAACAACCCTAAAACTTGCACCAGACATACGGAAACTAGGTAATTACTAGGCCTGGGTAACAACGCAAAAATTTGTTTCTAAAATCAATTTGTATTTGGGGTTTTTTTTTGTTTCGATATTTAAAATAATTACAAAATTTTCCCTTAAAAAAGTTTGGTATTTACGAAATTTCGTTAATATTTACAAAACATTTTGTAAAGATGGCGCCCTTTTTTTTTCAATATTTTTCCAATATTTTTTTAATTTAATTATTAATTTAGTAGAATAGGGAGGAGAAATTATTATTTAGGGAAGGCAGGCACTCACTCTGGCAGGCCCTCAAGCGCTGCCGCCGAGTCGGGCCCGGCTCCTCCGAAGCTAAGGTTTCAGTGCGGAATTGGGAGAAGGGGGTCCCCAAAGGCCATCTAGTCCAGCCCTCTGCTAAGGTTTGAATGCGGAATTGGAGGAAGGGGCTCCCCAAAGGCCATCTAGTCCAGCTCCCTCCTAAGGTTTGAATGCGGAATTGGGAGAAGGGGCTCCCCAAAGGCCATACATTCCAGCCCCCTCCTAAGGTTTCAATGCGGAATTGGGAGAAGGGGCTCCCCAAAGGCCATACATTCCAGCCCTCTGCTAAAGTTTCAATGTGGAATTCGGAGAAGGGGCTCCCCAAAGGCCATCTAGTCCCGCCCTCTGCTATGGTCTCAATGCGAAATTGGGAGAAGGGCTCCCCAAAGGCCATCTAGCCCAGCCCTCCGCTAAGGTTTCAGTGCGGAATTGGGAGAATGAAGCACACCCACCGCAAAGGTGAGGAAGGAGGGACGGGCTGCCTTCCCGCTGAGGGTCGCTCTCCCTCTCGCTCGCTTGCTCAGCCGGCGCCTTCCCCGCCCTCTCCTCCTCCTCCTCTTTCAGGCTCTGACTGGCTAAGGAGAGGAGAGAGAGGAGAGCTCCCAGCAAGCATCTAGCCATCTTACGTATTTCCGAAATGGACGGAAATACAAAAATATTTGGCGCATGCCGTTTCGATATTTAAAAACACTTCCGGGTTTAAAAATAAGTTTTGTAATCGTTTTGTAATTGCTAAAATTAACGAATATTTAACGAATTACAAAATTAACGAACGAAACCGGCCAGGCCTAACGGAAACAATTACGAAACAATTACGAAACAATTACGAAATAAATTGAAAAATTTGTTTCGATTTTTTAATTGCTCCTGCATGGCTCGATATCGGAGCTAATTTAAATACGAATTAATAACGAATTACGAAATTAACGAACGAAACCGCCCAACCCTAATAATTACGTTGTCTGAGTCACTATAGTTTTTCAAGGAATCTATAACATGTCCTACGTATTTGAAATGTTTTACTTGCTTGATGTAGTGGCCTATCTTCCAGACTTTTCCCAAAAACCAGGATCTTGGCTTTATCATAATTCACCTGCAGTTCATTCGTCTCACAGAAATCCACAAATTTGTCCAAGAGTCTTTTTAAACCCACCTGGGAGAGGGATAGTAGGCCACATTATCCGCAAATAGCAAGAGGGGAACATGCTTTGGGCCAATCTTGGGACTATGCCCGTCTACTTGGGCCAGGGTGTGAAGGAGACCGTTTTAATGCCACCGAATGCCACCAAATGTGAAGGTGCGAGTGGTAAAACACCCACTGCCACCTAATCTATGAGGGAAGCCAGGCAACGATCAATATCAAGCTAGGAGCTATTTTATAAAGGGACTGTTAATTACAGAAGGCTTTATTTATTTGATAGCGTAGCGTTTACTTTCCTGGCTTGACTTTACTATTGCAGGCTGTTCAACTTAGGAGAAACTGTATCAGGCAAGGCTTGAGGAGAACAGTAACAAGTTTATTTTAACAGGAGTATAACATGTTTAACTGTTTCTTCAAAAGAGGCACAAATCTTGATGGTTACATCGGAAAGGTTTCATGAGTAATCTCAGGCACAGACTTCAAAACGTTTCACAGCAGACACAGCAGGCTTAAACCCAGCCAAACCTTGATTCTTAATTCAGAATCAACAACCCCCTGTAGCTCTCTCACTACCGGGTCCTTCTCTGCAACTACTTTGGTCACCAATTGATTCTCTGAATCCCCACCCTGAGATTCAGTCTTTCCTATAGCACACCGGCTACAGACACATTCCCTGAATCTCCACCCAGAGACTCAGTCCTCTCAGTAGCTCACCGGCTTACTGACTGACTTTTTAAAACAGCTGCCTCCTGAAGAGGCAGTTGACTCCGCCCCTTTTGCTATGGCAACTCAGCTAACGCCAAGCCACCATCTCCAACAAAACATAATCTCCCATACTTACCATCCCTAAACTACTGTCCAAACTACACATAACCAAAGGAATAAAATTTACACATCGTCACACAGGGCTATAGGGAGATCATGCAAGAAGATGTTGAAGAGGATTTACCTATTTCTTTAAAGTGCTTTTTTACTTTGCTGTTTTTAAATGATCTTCAATAAAAGGATTGTTTTGCCTATTCAACGTGTGGTGTTTCCTGTCAGGATTATTTGGTTATGCATGTGTGTTTTTCAATGTGTTTCTATGTGCTTCAAGATGGATTAAGATGTTCAAAGTTCAAAACATTTATTTCGGTCATTGACCAGCACAGGAAATAGTGTCACATTTCCTTACAAGCCTGGCATGTTTGGTACATTAAAAATATAAATACAACTACTAAAAACACAATATGGGTGAGGGAGCAGAAGGGGAAACAGGGTAAAAACATACAATGCCCAGATCCATCACCAAATTGTAGATTCAGGGAAGACGATTACTGGACACACAGTTGACTTTTGGAACTAGTCATTCCCTGGCGGATTTTGTATGCTGCTGCACAAAACTTTGCGACATTGTAGGTTGTAGCTGAATTAGTATCCGCAAGTAGCAGGGAGGTATAAAATTGTCCTGAATGGCCTGGGTGCTTGTCTATCAGGGGTAAGATAAGCCTGGCACGGATATCCCTGTAGAACGGGCACTGAAGGAGCACATGTTCTATTGTTTCCACATGACCCGAGTCACAGGGGCAGAGTCTCTCTGGGAAAGGGATCTTCCGGTAGCGGCCTTCGAGTACAGCTGATGGGAGAGCGTGGCATCGGGCCAGGGTGAAAGCCCTCCGATGAATAGGAACCTCTAAGTATGTTAAATATGCCATAGGGGAGGCAAGGTATCTGCTGTCTTCACTGACAAGAAAGGTTGGAGCCGAGGCCAGATCTAGTTGGCGCTCTGTGTCTGTGATACGTTGTTTAATAAGTGCTTTGGCTTGATTGTAATCCATAGCTAATAGTAGACCTGGAGAAAATCCCAACGAGGAGATTTTGGATGCTACCGCCTGCTTCCATGTGGATTGGAAGTCATCCTTCATGGTTAGTGGGGCAAGGCCAAGGGGTGCACGGGACAGTCTGAGCCAGAGGTTAAGTATGGCCACCCACACCCTGGCCTCCACTCTCATAAAACCCATCTCTAGTCGCAGGGTGATTAAGATGTATTTCAAGATGGATTCCATTCTGCTCTTTTGTGTATTAAGAAAACATAGTGCAGAGGCTGTGAAACGGTAACTTTGACAGAAATGAGATAATGTGTTCTCTGGCTGGGAAGAAGAGGGAGGATCTGGTCTCAGCCAGAAGTCAGATAAGCAGGTGTTCAGAGACTGTTGTTTTTGCCTAGTAGTTTATTTATTTATTTACTTTACTTTACTTATATACCGCTGTTCTCAGCCCGAAGGCGACTCAGTTCCTGTCTGTTGCTTGTTGTGAATAGACGTGTATAGATGTACTTAGTAAACTTAGTTTTCTGTTGTAACTGAAAGCTTGCAGAGTCCTTTTTGAACACAGTGTTTGCTGATCTAGCAATCCTTCCGCTGGCGTCCTGGAAACACCACACGTTGCAACAGATAGCCTCTGGGGTCTGGTCTCTGGGGTCACCTGCTCTGGAAGGCGCAGAGGCGCTGCTGCGTGTGGCTGCACTCGATGGCCTCCTCCCGCTGGTCCTGCAACAGTGCCAGGAGCCTCTTCCTCTGCTGTAGAGGACATTCTGTTTCGGAAAGTGACATCCTTGCGTGTTTCCATTTTCAGGCTCTGCCAGTATCCCCAAGAGATTGTCCTGCAGATGGTGGAGCGATGTAGGATTCGAAAACTGCAGTTGCTGGCTCACCAGTATATGATCTCCAGCAAAATCGAATTCTATATCAGCGACAACTTGCCCGAGTACTTTGCGCCATACAAGTCGGAGAGGTTCCGGAGACTGGGGTAAAGCATCCACTTTCCCAAGCTCATTACGCTGTTGTTGCTCGTTGTGCTCAATGGGGAAGCTGCCTTGTATAAGGAATATCACAGGAGGGAATTGATAAACAGGGAACGATATAACTGTATAGATATATTTGAATGACATCTGAACTGAGAGGTTTTCAAAAGGCTTCTTCAATTGGGTACGCTGCCACCTTATTGCTTAGTATTCAGGCTGAGTTATATGTGTGAAGAGGATACTTAGTAACACCCTTCTGTGTTACTATAGTGTTTATTTTCTTCAGAGCGTTTAAATACCAATGACGTTCACACACAGGCTGTTGTAATGTGTTAACTACGAGGGGTATTTTTTAAGTAAGGTCTGTTTGAACATAAGCACACAACGAAAGTTTATTTCAAAAAAGTAAATTTATTTTCAGAAAGTATATACTTCACTCTATTTTTTGACATAGTTGCCAAGTTTGTTCAAACATTTATCATACCTCTGGACCAATTTTAAAATACCCTTTTCATAAAAACTGCCACCTGCTCCAATAACCAAATCATCTGTAAGCAAAGAAGAGCGACCAGAGTGGTCCTCATCATGGACGTTGTCACGGCCATCTTTGAATTGTCGTACCCACTTACGCACTTTGCTTTCACTCATACCAATATCACTGTACACTTCACAAATCTGTCGATGAATTTCTGCAGCAGGCAGGTTCCTTGCTGACAAAAAAAGTATCATAGAATCAGAATCAAAGAGTTGGAAGAGACCTCATGGGCCATCTAGTCCAACCCCATTCTGCCAAGAAGCAGGAATATTGCATTCAATTCACCCCTGACAGATGGCCATCCAGCCTCTGCTTAAAAGCTTCCAAAGGAGCCTATACCACACTCCGGGGCAGAGAGTTCCACTGCTGAACGGCTCTCACAGTCAGGAAGTTCTTCCTAATGTTCAGATGGAATCTCCTCTCTTGTAGTTTGAAGCCATTGTTCCGCGTCCTAGTCTCCAGGGAAGCAGAAAACAAGCTTGCTCCCTCCTCCCTGTGGCTTCTCTCACATATTTATACATGGCTATCATATCTCCTCTCAGCCTTCTCTTCTTCAGGCTAAACATGCCCAGTTCCCTAAGCCGCTCCTCGTAGGGCTTGTTCTCCAGACCTCACATGTGGCTGGTGAGTTGATACTCTTAAACATTTTTAAAGCACAGATCAGAACCTACAGAGCTACAGAGCGGAAACTGAGCATAGTTGTTCCCGAGGCATGCCAATACACGACGCACATGCTCGTTGCGGTATGCTTGCGAACTACTAGTGTCTACAACAAAACGGACCTTACTTAAAAAATACCCTTCGTATAATGAAACGTTTATTTAACAGGCTTAAACTCTTCTGGTACAAATGTGTAATGGTTTCTGTAAGTTAATGGCACAAAAGCTTTTGGTTACGTTTGATGTACAATTCTTAGATGGGTACTGGGTTCAAATCTAGAGTTAACAAACCGGAGATTATCTCAGGAAACTAATCTCGGATGATAATTCCAAACCAAATTCCCACTTTCTGGAATCTAGCCAAATAACCTTGGCCTAGCCTTCCTCAGGAATAAAAGAAACAGACCGTAGGCAAGGTCCTGTTCCCACTCTCAGTATTCCTGGCTAATTCCTCTAGCCCTTGAATACTACAAAAGATTAACCCAATTCTCTTACCTAGCACTATCCAACTGTGAACGCCAACCGACTACCTAACTCCCATATCAAGACCCAGAAGCCTCAAGTAGAGCCAAACACAGGATAAAGAGTTCAAACACAGCTTTATTGTACAAAAATTGTCTTTTAAAGCACTTAACTTCAGTGCAGAGAGTCAATGTAGCAATTTGGCATCAAAAACGCCAAATACCAGTAACAAAAATATAACCTGGATTATAATGCTGTTTAATCCAGATTAAACTCAAAGTTCAGCAATCTGCTTGCAAATTAGCTCAGCACAAAAACACAGTCACAGAAGATGAAAAACGAAGTCCCAAAAACGATGAGATGTTCAAGCACAAAGTTAGCAGAGTTTAAAGTTCCAGAAGTCAAAAGCGAAAGTCAAACCGGTCCGTGGTCAAGCCATAGTAAAAGGTAAACACAGGAATGCAGGAATCTCAGGAAAACAGGAAGCTGTAGCCCAAGGACCCAAGCTAGAGAGTTGGCAGCAACAAAGATTTATGTCCCATAAAGACACTTTGCCTTCTGCAAAGTATCATTCAAACAGAACCCACTTTTATCTTAGATCTCCTCATTAGAGGATGATGAGCTCCCCACCCTTTCCTCATCGCTCTCAGCTGCATCCATCCCCGCAGCTGACCCCGGGAACTAGAGAGTGTGTGGCGTTTGGATCCGAGCGAGCCAAATCGAACACGGTTTGTGGCCTTTCTAAGGGCATATGCCACGGCAATAAAAGCTGCAAAGAAATCTTTCTTTGCAGCCAATATTGCGTCTGCTAAGAACCGTCCGGCGGAGCTGTTTCGAGTTGTCAGAAGCCTATTAAATCCCACCACTCGGGATGGGAGCACTGACAACAGTAGACACTGAGGGCTATAACCTCCATATCTGCCAGCGTCTGCTAAGACTTAGATCTTGCCAAGTCCTCCCCAGTTGCCAATCCCCCGTGAACCCCTCAAATTCATCACTGGAGGTGGGTTGGCTACAAATGTCCCTAATCTGTTGAACATGGGTCCAATCCAGCTCATCCTCCTCTCCCATATCACTCCCAGACCCATCACTCCTTTCAAACCCCATGAAATCCTCGTCCTCTGTTGGGGCAGTAAGTATTTCCCAGATGCGCTTCCTCTGAAGCTCCTCATCGGACTCCAGATCGCGAGTAGCCCTCTTTACTCCCCTGCTCTCCTCCCCATCTCCCATTTCGCAATCAGAGATGCCCTCAAACGTCTCCGAATCACTTGGGGCCAATATTATTTCCCTAATGCGTTTCCGCTGTTGTTGTTGCGCAGACCTCTTCTCCCTCCTACTGGTAGTAGGAACGTTACCATCACGCTGAACTACAACATCCCAACTGCCAAAACTCAAGCCTCAAATTCAAAAAGTACACTTTTTCCATCTATTTGAATATTAGGCTCCGCCCCCTATTCTTAACCAATCCTGGCCATCTACTCTTTGCTTACTGGACTAGGACACGCTCCATCTAAGAAAACTTGACCTAAAACGGTGTCTCCCTGTTTCCCTATCCTAAGATGGCTGCCAGGGCTTCGCTTTGTTGTTGTTGTTCATTCGTTCAGTTGTCTCCGACTCTTCGTGACCTCATGGACCAGCCCACGCCAGACCTCCCTGTCGGCCGTCACCACCCCCAGCTCCTTCAAGGTCAGTCCAGTCCCTTCAAGGATGCCATCCATCCATCTTGCCCTTGGTCGGCCCCTCTTCCTTTTGCCTTCCACTTTCCCCAGCATCATTCCCTTTTCTAGGCTTTCCTGTCTCCTCATGATGTGGCCAAAGGACTTCCACTTTGTCTCTAGTATCCGGACTTCGCTAGGCCCACATTCTAACTGTTTAGGCCGTCAGGCTTCGCTAGGCCCACATTCTGGCTGCTAAAGGTAAGGGTTCTTCACACCTTGCTTCCAGTGGTCATCACTGACCCTTTCCCTTTGGTTGTGCAGTTATGTCTCTCTCTCGGACAACGAAAAGACCAGCTACAGAGCCCGAGAGCTGAAATCGGTCTATGTGGACGCCGTTGGGCAGTACCTCAAGTTGACCTTCCACAAAAACTATGTCAATAGGTACAACTTGTACAGCCAGGTACGGTAAATTTGATTTATATCAAAATAAAGTCAGGGGGAGGAGGGCGGAGTATAAATATAGGAAATAAATAAACAAACAAATAAATAGAACCAACACCCAAGAGGAAGAGGAGAGTACCCACGTTTCATTGCTCGTCTCTCCTTCTCTTTTTAGGTTGCTCTTGTGGCCATCAATATCATTGGAGAGGCGGCAGATTTCAACATTGATAGTAGCCACGTAAGTTGTGCAGTGGTGGGACGGGGAACACTCCGCAGGGCTTCTGTGGGAGGAAAACACCCTGCGCATTTCTCTCCGTCTTTCCAAAGGTGTCTCGAGAGAAGCTGATCGATCATTACCTTGGGAACAACCCAGACGATTCGGCTTTAGATGGAACTTACACTGGGTAAGGATCACTGCTATACAGGTCCTTGACCTCTTATTTATTTATCACTAGCTTGGGAACCCGGACCCGTCGCTGCCCGAGTTATTTGTGATTGGCATTGTTTGTCTGTTCTGTAGTTTTAGTCTAGATCCAATGTCTAGTGGTTCAGTGGGTGCAGGTGAACTCAAGTAGCCGAGCTAAACTAGCTCCTTGGTTCAACGAGGAGTTGGCAGCGATGAAGCGAAGGAAGAGGGAACTAGAGAGTGTGTGGCGTTTGGATCCGAGCGAGCCAAATCGAACACGGTTTCTGGCCTTTCTAAGGGCATATGCCACGGCAATAAAAGCTGCAAAGAAATCTTTCTTTGCAGCCAATATTGCGTCCGCTAAGAACCGTCCGGCAGAGCTGTTTTGAGTTGTCAGAAGCCTATTAAATCCCACCACTCAGGATGGGAGCACTGACAACTGTAGACATCGAGGGCTATAACCTCTTTCACAGAAACCGAACAAAGGGGAGAGGAGGCGGAGTAGCCTTATATGTCAAAACCCGTTATGCTGCAGAAGAGATGCAAGAGAGCAATCCGGGAAACCAGCTTGAAAGCATCTGGATAAGAATCAAGGGAACTGGGACTCAAAAAGATCTCGTTGTAGGCATCTACTACAGACCTCCAAGGCAGGAGGAAGAACTTGATGAAGTCTTCTGCCAACAGTTGACCAAACAGGCACAGAGAAGAGATGTAGTAGTCATGGACGATTTCAACTATCCCAATATTTGCTGGAAAACAAACTCGGCTAAGAGTATAAGGTCCAACAAATTCCTCGCTTGCCTTGCAGACAATTTCATGGTCCAGAAGATAGAAGAGGCAACAAGGGGATTGGCTACTCTTGATCTCATCCTAACAAATGCAGAGGACCTGATCAATGCGGTTGAAGTGGTAGGATCCTTAGGGGCAAGTGACCATGTGCTCCTGCAATTTGAGGTACAAAGGAAGGCCAAAACTAAGACAAGTCAAACCCGCATTTTGGACTTTAGGAGAGCTGATTTCCAAAAAATGAAGGAAACACTGAGCAGCATTCCGTGGACACAGATATTAAAAGACAAGGGAGTTACGGATGGATGGGAATTTTTCAAGAGTGAAATACTCAAGAAGCAATTGCAAACTGTGTCAACAAAGAGAAAAAATAGGACAAGTGCAAAGAAGCTAGAATGGATGTCCAAAGAACTTCTAACTGTGCTAAGACACAAAAGAGACATGCACAAGAAGTGGAAAAAGGGAGAAATCACCAAAGAAGAATTCAAACAAATAGCCAACACCTGTAGGGAAAAGGTCCGCAAGACTAAAGCACAAAACGAGCTCAGGCTTGCCAGGGACATTAAAAACAATAAAAAGGACTTATTTTCTTATGTCAGTAGAAAAAGGAAAAACGAGGAGGCGATAGGGCCTCTTTGAGGAGAAGATGGGGCAATGCTGACAGGGGATAGGGAAAAGGCAGAACTACTCAATGCCTTCTTTGCCTTAGTCTTCTCACAACGAGAAAGTCATCTTCAACCTCAGCAAGATGGAGTGGATGAGGGATTAGAGGACATCCAACCCCAAATTGGGAAACAAGTTGTCCAGGAATACCTGGCCGCTCTCAATGGGTTCAAGTCCCCTTTCAGGGCCAGATCAACTACACCCAAGAGCATTGAAGGAACTAGCAGAAGCCATCTTGGAACCATTGGCAATCATCTTTGAGAGTTCTTGGAGAACGGAAGAAGTTCCAGCAGACTGGAAGAGGGCCAGTGTGGTCCCAATCTTCAAGAAGGGGAAAAAAAGGATGACCCAAACAACTACCGTCCGGTCAGCCTCACGTCGATACCAGGCAAGGTTCTGGAAAAGATGGTTAAGGAAGTGGTCTGCAAACACTTAGAAACAAATGCAGTCATCGCTAATAGTCAACATGGATTTATCAAAAACAAGTCATGCCAGACTCATCTGATCTCTTTTTTCGAGAGAGTTACAAGCTGGGTAGATGCGGGGAACGCCGTGGATGGAGCGTACCAATGGGATTTTGGCCTGCATCAATAGGAGCATAGTGTCTAGATCAAGGGAAGTCATGCTACCCCTCTATTCCGCTTTGGTTAGACCACTTTACCTGGAGTATTGTGTCCAATTCTGGGCATCACAATTGAAGAGAGATACTGACAAGCTGGAATGTGTCCAGAGGAGGGCGACTAAAATGATCAAGGGTCTGGAGAACAAGCCCTATGAGGAGCGGCTTAAGGAGCTGGGCATGTTTAGCCTGAAGAAGAGAAGGCTGAGAGGGGATATGATAGCCATGTATAAATATGTGAGAGGAAGCCACAGGGAGGAGGAGGGAGCAAGCTTGTTTTCTGCTTCCCTGGAGACTAGGACGCAATGGAACAATGGCTTCAAACTACAAGGAAGGAGATTCCATCTGAACAACTCAACAGCCCGCTGTGAAGCATTTGCTCGGTTCTTCGCAGACAAAGTCTCTTTGATCCGTTCTAGTCTGGACACCATGTTAATGGCAGTCTCTGAGAATGTAACACGAGCATCTGCTTGACCGGTTTTGATTGATACAAGCAATAACAACAGTAAACAATTAAATAAAACTCAAAACAAAAAAGCAATATACAATGACCGTAATACAACACACAATTAAAAATCTATGACTGGGCCAAATGTAATTAAAGTTAAAAATCATGCTAGGCATAGATAAGGTGGGAGAGATATAATAATATCTATATGTCTATAAAGACAACAACAACAATAATATCTATATAATATTTTTGAACTGGGTTATATGGCAGTGTGGACTCAGGGCCCTTCCACACAGCCACATAACCCTTTGACCTCGAGGAGACTGAAATGGGCCTATCTTAGGTTGACACTTTGCCACTTCCATTGTGTATTGATAGCTTAGAAACCAGCTCTTCCTCTTTTCTTTCTTTCCCATTTCTCCACGATGAGCCACAGCAACGCGTGGCCGGGTACAGCTAGTAAATAAATAAATATATACTCTATGCTCTTTGGATATTATACTTTCTCCTTACATAGATTGCTTTGAGTTTGTTCTGACATCCAACAAGTATTCTGGGACGTTGTATAGTAGTATGTCTCATTGAGAGCCACATCCACTGTTGTAGTGTGGTGAGATCTGTTCCGCACTGGGCATGCATACTCAGCAGCAGAGTAGCCAAGCACAAGGGCAGATGCCGTCGCTGTGTCTGGTTGGGAACCCCAGGTTATGCCAGTCAGCTTTCGTATGATATTGTTTCTAGTGCCCATTTTTTGCTTGTAGGTCAGGTTTTTGCTTTCTGGTGTGGCCCAACCAAGTCCCCACCTATTTCTATTTCTCTGCCCCTCTTTCGCCCCAGGAAGCCAGATTCCATTTCGCCGCTGGACGATCTGGCCTTTGATATGTACCAGGATCCGGAGGTTGCCCAGATAATCCGCAAACTGGACGAGAAGAAGCACGATGCAGTGCGGCAGGAACACTACGACCACGCCAAGAAGCTCAAGCAAGCTATTGCCGACCTGCAGAAGGTAGTGTCATGCCCCCTGTGTTGCACTCCAGGACAGGAAAAGCCTACTGACTGTAAATACCACACCGTTGATTGGAAAACAATCCTTTCATTGAGAATAATTAAAAAGCAGCAAAGTAAAAAGCACTTTAAAGAAATAGGTAAATCCAATCAGGTATGAAAATAAGCAGGTGCAAAAATAGTCCAGTGTAAAGTTCACCAAAGTCCATAAAAGCAAAGTCCACACAACTCTTTAAACACCACACTGTTGAATAGGTAATTACAATCCTTTTTTTGAAGATAATTAAAAAGCAGCAAAGTAAAAAAGCACTTTAAAGAAATAGGAAAATCCAATTAGGTATGAAGATAAGTAGGAGTAAAAATAGTTCAGGGTAAAGTTCAGCAAAGTCTATGAAAGCAAAGTCCACACAACTCTTTAAACACCACACTGTTGAATTGGTAAAAACAATCCTTTTATTGAAGATAATTAAAAAGCAGCCAGGTCAAAAGCACTTTAAAGAAATAGGTAAATCCAATTAGGTATGAAGATAAGCAGGAGTAAAAATAGTCCAGGGTAAAGTTCAGCAAAGTCCGTAAAAGCAAACTCCACACAACTCTTTAAACACCACACTGTTGAATAGATAAAAACAATCCTTTTTGGAAGATAATTAAAAAGCAGCAAGGTAAAAGCACTTTAAAGAAATAGGTAAATCCAATTAGGTACAAAGATAAGCATCAGCAAAAATAGTCCAGGGTAAAGTTCAGCAAAGTCCTTAAAAGCAAACTCTACACAACTCTTTAAACACCACACTGTTGAATAGGTAAAAACAATCCCTTTATTGAAGATAATTCAAAAGCAGCAAAGTAAAAAGTACTTTAAAGAAATAGGTAAATCCAATTAGGTATGAAGATAAGCAGGAGCAGAAATAGTCCAGTGTAAACTTAAGCAAAGTCCACACAACTCTTTAAACACCACACTGTTGAATAGGTAAAAACAATCCTTTTATTGAAGATAATTAAAAAGCAGCAAAGTAAAAAAGCACTTTAAAGAAATAGGTAAATTCAATTAGGTATGAAGATAAGCAGGAGCAGAAATAGTCCAGTGTAAACTTAAGCAAAGTCCACACAACTCTTTAAACACCACACCGTTGAATAGGTAAAAACAATCCCTTTATTGAAGATAATTAAAAAGCAGCAAGGTAAAAACACTTTAAAGAAATAGGTAAATCCAATTAGGTACAACGATAAGCAGGAGTAAAAATAGTCCAGGGTAAAGTTCAGCAAAGTCCTTAAAAGCAAAATCCACACAACTCTTTAAACACCACACTGTTGAATTGGTAAAAACAATCCTTTTATTGAAGATAATTAAAAAGCAACAAAGTAAAAAGCACTTTAAAGAAATAGGTAAATCCAATTAGGTATGAAGATAAGCAGCAGCAAAAATAGTTGAGGCTAACGTTCAGCAAAATCCACACAACTCTTTAAACACCACACTGTTGAATTGGTAAAAACAATCCCTTTATTGAAGATAATTAAAAAGCAGCAAAGTAAAAAGCACTTTAAAGAAATAGGTAGATCCAATTAGGTACGAAGATAAGTAGGAGAAAAAATAGTTCAGGGTAAAGTTCAACAAAGTCTATGAAAGCAAAGTCCACACAACTCTTTAAACACCATACTGTTGAATAGGTAAAAACAATCCTTTTATTGAAGATAATTAAAAAGCAGCCAGGTCAAAAGCACTTTAAAGAAATAGGTAAATCCAATTAGGTACGAAGGTAAGCAGGAGCCAAAATAGTCCACGGTAAAGTTCAGCAAAGTCCATAAAAACAAAGTCCGCACTTCTCTAATATAATCCAGGAAACATTAATCCAAGGCATGAGTAGGCATTCATACAATCCAAGAATGCAAACCAAGAACTACACTTGATTCTAAACCAGTCTTTCTCAATCTGGGGGTCGGGACCCCTGTAGGGGTCGCGAGGAGGTGTCAGAGGGGTCGCCAAAGATCATCAGAAAACATAAAGTTTTCTGTTGGTCATGGGGGTTCTGTGTGGAAAGTTTGGTTCAATTCTATCGGTGGGGTTCAGAATGCTATTTCATTGTGGGTGAACTATAAATCCCAACAACTACAACTCCCAAGCGGCATGGTCTATTTTCTCCAAACTCTACCAGTGTTCACATTTGGGCATATTGAGTACTTGTGCCAAGTTTGATCCAGATCCATCATTGCTAAAGTCCACAGTGTTCTCTGGCTGTAGTTGAACTACAACTCCAAAAACTCACGGTCAACGTCCACCAGACCTTCCCAGTGTTTTCTCTTGGTCATGGGAATTCTGTGTGCCAAGTTTGATTCAATTCCATCATTGGTGGAGTTCAGAAGGCTCTTTAATTGTAGGTGAACTATAAAACCCAGCAACCAGAACTCCCAAATGACAAAATCATAATTTTTTGAGTGATGGTCACTCCTTGTGTTGTGAGAGGTTTCGTTGCCAAATTTGGTGTGATTTCGTTCACTGGTTCTTTTGTTTTTAAGGTACTTATGCACTGAGCATTTTTATATATATAGATAATTGGTTAATAGGGTCCTTCTCGGAAAGCAACCGGACGGCGGAAGGTTGAGAACCACTGTTCTAAACGATGCTTCATCTGACTATATTTCCCATACTTGGAACTTATATCCCCTCGTTAAGCTATTCCAATCACTCAGAAATTGGTTTCACTTTGAGATTCCCTTATCTTTTTCTCTCGGTTCCTGGCAATCCGCCGAAGCCACTGTTCGGTCTGCCTGTTTTGACTAATCTCCTGCCGTCTATCTATTTGCTCATTGGGCCAGGTGCTGAGTTGTTTTCAAGCCCCAAATCCTGGGAACCCTCTGGTAGCAATTCAGTGAGTACACTACCATCGCTACACCCTTCAGGGACATTCTCATGAGAAACTACACTTTTCGCAGGTCGGTGAGCGGCTGGGCCGCTACGAGGTGGAGAAACGCTGCGCCGTCGAGCGGGAGGACTACGACCTCGCCAAGCAGAAGAAGCAGCAGATGGAAGAGTACCGCCTCAAAGTGTACCAGCAGTTGGAGCTACACAACCTCCTGGATCCGGACCTGATGGTGGGTGACGACGGCGGCAATGCATGTCCCTGTATGTTGCAGCCCCCCCCCTCTCTCCCCGGGCCCGAACCCCTTTGTTGTTTCAATCCCGGTATTAAAAAACTCTAAAATTACAACAGCAAAACAACAGAGAGGAAACATTCAGGCACATCTAATCACCTCTCAACAAAAGATTGCCCCAGGCACTGCCTGGCCATCAAATGCTAATCAAGGTGGTCAGTTGAAACATTCACACCCAGCTCTAGCAGATAAGAGTTCTTTCTCCCACCATGGTCATTCCACAGATATTCCATTTTCCTACTTCCAACAGACCTCACTACCTCTGAGGATGCTTGCCATAGATGAAGGCGAAACGTCAGGAGAGAATGCCTCCAGAACATGGCCATATAGCCCGAAAAAAAACCTACAACAACCCAGTGATTCCGGCCGTGAAAGCCTTCGACAATAGATTAAACACGATTGAAAATAAATTAAATGGATTAAAAAAGAATAATTTTAATAATAATGTTTAATAATAATTTGTAATAATAATAAAAAATTAATAATGTTTAATAGCAATAATTTTAATAATAATAATGTTTAATAATAATAATTTGTAATAATAATAATAATTTTAATAGTAATAGTGTTTAATAATAATTTGTAATAATAATAATAATAATTTTAATAGTAAGTGTTTAATAATAATAATTTGTAATAATAATAATAATTTGTAATAATAATAATAATAATTTTAATAGTAAGTGTTTAATAATAATAATTTGTAATAATAATAATTTTAATACTAATGTTTAATAATAATTTGTAATAATAATGTTTAATAATAATTTTAATAATTATTATTTTAATAATAATAGTGTTTAATAATATATATATATTTTGTCGTGTCAGGAGCGACTAGAGAAACTGCAAGTCGCTTCTGGTGTGAGAGAATTGGCCGTCTGCAAGGACGTTGCCCAGGGGACGCCCGGATGATTTGATGTTTTTATCATCCTTGTGGGAGGCTTCTCTCATGTCCCCGCATCAGGAGCTGGAGCTAATAGAGGGAGCTCATCCACCTCTCCTCGAATTCGAACCTGCAACCTGTCAGTTTTCAGTCCTGCCGGCACAAGGTTTTCTAAGGTCTACAGAGACACTCGTTGGAACACCTCAGCAAGCGAGAGTCCAAAAGTGGCAGGCTCAAACCCAGGACCTCAATCCGTGGGTGATACCAGATGAGAGGGGATCAAAAAGGCCCGAAATCCCAGCTCCTTGCTCTGACTTCCTCTGCTGTTTCACTCCTCCAGGTTCGACGGCCTCTCGACTTGTCTCTGGACCGGCTGGCCTATCCCGCCATGTCTCCTCACCACAAGAAGCCTCTGCTCTCTCCCCGCCGGGACAAGACCGATCCCGATCCAGCGGAGCCTTTGCTTCTGGAAAAGCCGCCCGAGACTCTCTCCCCGGAGCCCCTCCTCACCCAGCGCTTCTCTCCTCCGGCCGCCCAGGCCTCCCCCATCTCTGCTGCTGACGCTGGGTTCCCAAAAATAAATGTAAGTCTTGTTTTGATTCGATTCGATTCGATTCCCTCCTCTGCCGCTGATCCACCACTTTCTCTCCTGCCTTCAGGTCGACTTCCTCCCCTACGACGAGAGGCCTCTCCCCGCCATCCGGAAGCAGCAGCAGGAGGACGTGTTCGCCTACCCGGATCCCGAGACGGCCGAGGAGGACCCTGGGGACACTCCCAGGAGCGGCGTCGTGGGAGAGCCGGAACCGTTGACGGAGAAAGCACTGCGGGAGGCCAGCGCGGCCATTGAAGTGTTTGGGGAAGGGCTGGTGAGTTCCCTCTCGCCGTCGTTTGTTGTTGGCACGTGCCTTTGCGTCAAGTCTGCTTCTGGTTATGACATTTATTCCCCGTATGTGTGTATGTGCTGGTTGGAGCTCAGCCTGTGATTGTGTTTCAGGATCAGGGTGCTTTGGATGTGGGGAGGGATGTCAATGAGTTTCAAGATGGCAATGGTTTGGTCAATATTGATGCAGAGAATGACATAGAATCATAGAATCAAAGAGTTGGAAGAGACCTCATGGGCCATCCAGTCCAACCCCATTCTGCCAAGAAGCAGGAATATTGCATTCAAATCACCCCTGACAGATGGCCATCCAGCCTCTGCTTAAAAGCTTCCAAAGAAGGAGCCTCCACCACACTCCGGGGCAGAGAGTTCCACTGCTGAACGGCTCTCACAATCAGGAAGTTCTTCCTCATGTTCAGATGGAATCTCCTCTCTTGTAGTTTGAAGCCATTGTTCCGCGTCCTAGTCTCCAAGGAAGCAGAAAACAAGCTTTCTCCCTCCTCCCTGTTGCTTCCTCTCACATATTTATACATGGCTATCATATCTCCTCTCAGCCTTCTCTTCTTCAGGCTAAACAGGCCCAGTTCCCTAAGCCGCTCCTCATAGGGCTTCTTCTCCAGACCCTTGATCATTTTAGTCGCCCTCCATAGAGACCCCAGTCAGGGGCGGCTCGTCCATTACGCGAAGTAAGCGGTCGCAGAACACTTTTTTTGCCAGGGGTGCAGAGGTGCCTCTGTAAATGCCCCTCGACTGCCACTTAAGGAGCGCCCCCTCAGCTCACAACAGCCCTAGCAGTCCGGGGGGAGCCTCGGCTTTCTTGCCTCGCTGCCGGGCGATCCTCTTCCCAAAGGGGCCGGGCCCTTGAGCCTCGCCTAGCCCCTCTCGTTCCTGCTCCACCCGGCCACCGGGTGCACGAGCAGAGCCGGCACTCAATCGTTCTCCGCGTTCGATCCCTTCCCCATGACCGGCTCCCTTTCCTTATCCCCCGGCGCTCTCCTCTCCCCAATCCGCGGGTAGGCCAAGGGGCAGATCCGCCGCACCCATATAACGGCTTCCCCTTCGTGTAGTCTGTGAAAGACGCACATAATGGGTTTTATTCTGCGCATGCGCAGCTGTTCGGAACCTTCTAGAATTTAAAATAGACACTTTTTGGCGGACGCCCCGCCCATACTCCCCAATACTATAAGTACCCAAGGCGGGAGCCTCGGCTCAGTTCCTTTTTCCGCCATCACAGCGTTTGGAACACCTTCTAGCAAAGTATTTTTCTAGCGGACTGATTTGTGTTTGACCGGAATCCTCATCGACCTAGTGAAAATCTCCTCTCCATCGACCTCGGCACGGAATTAGACTACTCTCAGGCCAGTTTCCTTCTCAATATGAGCACCACCTTTTTTAAGAAATGCGGCTCCTGCGGGGGCAAGGTGCCCGAGTCAGACGGGCACTCCATGTGCCTGCTCTGCTTAGGGGAATCCCATCGTCCCCAATCCTGCCAAGTATGCCTGGCTTTCACTCCTAGAGCCAGAAAGGACAGAGAGTCCAGGCTTAAAGCCCTACTTTACGAGAGAGCTCTGGCCCCGAGCACCAGCCGAGCTGAGAAGCGCCCGGCCCCCGAAGTACTCCCTAACCATCAGGGAGGTCAAGAGGCAGAACTGGCCGCATCTCATCCATCCCCTCCTGGCCAGGAGGGGGAAGGGGACTCCCAGCCGGGCCCCGCGAAAAGGGCTAAGCCTCCCAAACAGGGAAAAGCTTCCCATAAGCATAAGGAAGGGCTTAAAAAAGGAAAGAAGAAGGGGCAACTCGGCGGCAGCCCGCCCCTGAGTCCCCAGTCCTCAAGGGACATAGCCCAGGGGGATACAACTCGAGCCCTTTCTGATGGCCCCCCAGAGCCAATGGAGGGGATTCAGCAAATGGCGGCTCAAACCGCCCAGCCAGAGGAAATGGCGCCAGCCCCTCCAACACTCTCCCCAGCGGAGGGAGTTCGCCCACGTGGCGCAACGGCCGATGGGCCCATCACCCCATCTGACTTACCTGTGGCGCCCCAGGGCACGGGGAGCTCCCTAACCCCATCGGGGTTGCCCCAGCAGGCGCAAAATCTGCCCTCATCATCAGCGATGCATAGGAGGGAAGGAAGAAGGGGCCGCTCCCAGGAGCGCCGGTCGCGCCATGTGCCACGGCACCGACGCAGATCTCCCTCTATCAGCTCCTGGAGTTCTCGGTCCCGAAGCCCTGTGGGATCGTACTACAGGGGGGATTACTCCCCAGAGCGCCACCATCCAAGATACTACAGAGACTATGCCCAGTATAAGTACGCTGGGCCCTACAATGAGAGAGGCTGTTGCCGCCATCTTGGCTGCTGCCAGTACGCCGAGCACGCTCAGCCTGACTTGGGAGCCACGCCCCCTGGCGCAAGCCACGCCCATCTGGGAGGAGCGGCCTCGGCTCCGTCCCAGCTTGGAGCCATGAGCCAGCCTGCAAGGCAAAACACGGTGCCGACCACTCAAGCCAAGCCCAGCGCTGCAACAGCGCCACCTGCTGGGGGACCTGCTGGGGGACCTGTCTACTGCCCCGTGGCTGGCCAAGCAACCTAAACCAAACTCCATCGTGGTGGACGTTAGTCAGCCTCGCCCCTCACAAAGATCCCAAACGACTCCATCAGACAAGGAGGGAAAGAAATTGGAGACTTTAGGGAAAAAGATCTATGCTTCGGCCTGCCTCGCTTCCAGGATGGCCCACTACGGGGCCTACATGGCGGGCTATCAAGAACATCTATGGAGCAAGGTAGCGGGATATCTAGACATGCTCCTGCCAAATGAACAGATATTGGCGAAAGCCTTCCAACAAGAAGCATCGTTGTTGGCCTCTTTCCAGAAAGACCTGGCCAAACATACAGCGGATGCAGCGGGTAAACTCTTAGCAACAGCAGTCGCTTTACGCCGCCACGCGTGGTTGAGGGCTTCAGGCCTATCCCAATCAGCCAGAACAGTGATAGAAGACCTTCCAATGGACGAATCCGGGCTCTTTAACCCAGAAACGGATTCGCAACTGGAACATACACAAAAGATGAGACAGACAGCTCACAAGTATGGCTTCTCTCCCTACCTGTCGCAGCACCACAGACAGTACTGGCCGAATCGTTTTCAGCAACATCGTAGACGCTACAGCCCTCCAAACTTCAGAGGACGTCAACTCCCCACTGCTCCACCAGCATCCATCAGAAAGCCATCTCTGCCATACAAGAACCAACAGCGTGGTGGAGGTAAACAGCCAGAGCGCCAGAAGCGCCGCTTCTAGCCCCCAGGCTAGAAGCGAATCGCCAGTTACATCAGTTCCACAGTTTCAAAGTTCCACAGTTGGCTCCGTTGAGCTAAGTTCATTATTTGATGGTTCCTTATCCTGCGATAGTTACCCGCCACAACAGGGCACCTTCCGGGATCGGTTGGCCCCGTTCGTGCATGCTTGGAGAAGAATAACAACGGATTCTTGGGTCCTTTCCATCGTGGAGCATGGCTACGCCATAGAATTTGACTCTCACCCCCCCCCCTGTAGGGGTATTGAAATTTATTCCATCCTCCCCACAGCTGCAAGAGGAAATTTCCATCCTCTTAGAGAAGGGAGCCATCTCCAGAATCCACCCTGCGGAAGCTGGACGTTGCTTCTTCTCAAGATATTTCCTGATTTCGAAAAGGGGCGGTGGCCTCCGCCCCATATTGGACTTAAGAGACGTAAACTTCTTTATAAAGCCCCGCAAATTCCGTATGGTGACCTTAGCCTCCATTCTCCCGCTCCTGAGACCGAGAGCGTGGTTTGTGACGCTGGACCTCCGAGATGCGTACTTTCATTTTTCAATAAGAGCAGATCATCGCAGATTCCTCTGTTTTGCGTTAGACAACCAACTGTATTCGTACACTGTTCTCCCGTTCGGACTCGCCTCCGCGCCCCGTGTTTTCACAAAATGTGTAGCAGTAGTAGCCGCCCACTTGAGACAGAAAGGAGTGACAATCTTTCCGTACCTGGATGATTGGATGATTACTTCAGAATCAAGATCTCAACTCCAATCAGACCTTACCCTCACTCTGTCTCTCTTACAGAGCCTCGGCCTCATGGTCAACTTCGAAAAATCCAACTTGATTCCATCGAGACGCGTCCAATTCATCGGCGCCACCATAGATTCCATCGAAGAGAGAGCCTTCCTGCCAGAAAACCGCTTCCACACCATCAAATCTCTCATAGACGACATCTGCACGCAAGGGAAAGCCACTGCATGGGTCATTCAATCTCTGCTTGGGCACATGGCCTCCACAACATCAGTCATCATGTTCGCGAGACTAAAAATGCGCCCACTTCAACACTGGTTTCTCGGTGTTTTCAAGCCCCACCGGGACAGCCAAAACACCCAGCTGTACCCCCCACGTCATGTACTCTCATCCCTCCGTTGGTGGACAAGAGAACAGAATGTCCTTGCAGGCATGCCGTTCAGACATCCACAACCGTCCCGTTATCTGACGACAGATGCGTCCATGCAAGGATGGGGGGCCCACCTCCGAGACCTGACGATACACGGAAAGTGGTCCCAGGAAGAAGCAACCTGCCACATCAATTATCTCGAACTTTTAGCTGTCCAAAAAGCCCTGCGAGCATTCGAGTCCCAAGTCAACGGGCACACCGTCCAACTCATAACAGACAATACGACGGTGAAATGTTATGTCAACAAGCAGGGTGGGACACACTCCTCCGACCTCCTCCACCTGGCCACAGAGATTTGGGAATGGTGTATTCCACGAGAAATCCTCCTCACAGCGATACACCTTCCAGGAGACGAAAACACTCTGGCCGACATGCTCAGCCGTACTCAGTCATCGACACACGAATGGCAGCTCCATCAGGACGAGTTCCAGTTCCTAACTCGTCATTGGGGCCGACCAAGATTGGATCTGTTCGCGTCACCGGAGAACAGACAATGCGACATGTTCTGTGCCAGACTTCGCCCCAAATCAACACCGGGCTGCATGGGAGACGCCTTCTTATTCACTTGGGCCCCGGGCCTTCTATACGCCTTTCCTCCAATTCCATTGATCCCCAGAGTGCTGGCCAAGATGATCGAGGACAACACGGATGCCATACTAATTGCTCCATGGTGGCCACGCCAGCACTGGTTTGCGCCCCTCCTCAAGACCTCGGGCAGCGAGTATCTCTACCTGCGGGACAGACCAGACCTCCTATCCATCCAGGAGGGTCAGGTGCACCACCCGGACCTAGCATCACTGAGACTCACGGCGTGGAGAATTCGGCCCAAGCCCCACTCTCGGAGGAGGTGCAGCTCATAATCGCAGCAGCACAGAAATCTACGACCAAGAAAGCTTACAATTATAAGTGGTCACGCTTCCTAGAATTCCTCAAACCGCTTAATGTTGACCCTTTGAAAGTCCCAACGAAGATAGTCCTTGACTTCCTGGTACACCTCTCCAGCAAAGGACTGTCTCTGTCATCGATCAAATGCTACCTGGCAGCGCTCTCGTGGCGCTGGAGACAGGCAGGAAGACCATCATGCTTCCACGACCCTATGATCCGGCTTTTTCTCAAAGGGTACGCTAACTTACACCCGCCCGTCATGCCTCCCCCCCCAGCCTGGAGCCTGGAACTGGTCCTATCGCAACTCTCCAGACCACCATTTGAGCCAATGGCCACCTGTGATTTGTCACATCTTTCGTGGAAGACCGCATTCCTTGTGGCCATCACATCGGCCAGGAGAGTGAGTGAAATCTGTGCCTTAAGGGTTGATCCACCATACTTACGATTTCATAAGGAGAAAGTTGTGCCACCTCTACAAAGTTCTGGAGAGACTTATTTTGCATAGAATTATGGAAAATATAGACCCCTGTCTGATCCCACAGCAAGCTGGCTTCAGAAAAGGCAAAAGCTGCACATCGCAAGTGCTGAACCTGACCCAGCACATAGAAGATGGCTTTGAAAGGCAGCAGATCACAGGAGCTGTCTTCATAGACTTGTCAGCAGCCTATGATACTGTGAACCACCGCCTCCTCCTGAGAAAAATGTATAGTATCACAAAGGACGACCACCTCACCCGCCTCATAGGAAACCTGCTACAAAACAGGAGCTTTTTTGTTGAGTTCCAGGGCCAGAGAAGCAGATGGCGGAAACAGAAGAACGGCCTGCCTCAGGGGAGCGTGCTTGCTCCATCCATGTTCAACATCTACACAAATGACCAACCACTGCCAGAAGGGACAGAGAGTTTCATCTATGCTGACGATCGTGCCATTACTGCTCAAGCAGGGAGCTTTGAGATGGTAGAACAGAAGCTCTCCGAAGCTCTAGGCGCTCTTACTGCCTATTACAGGGAAAACCAACTGATCCCTAATCCATCTAAAACACAGACATGCGCCTTTCACCTTAAGAACAGACAAGCATCCCGAGCTCTGAGGATTACCTGGGAAGGAATCCCACTGGAGCATTGCAGCGCACCCAAATACCTGGGAGTCACTTTGGACCGTGCTCTGACCTACAAGAAGCACTGCCTGAACATCAAACAAAAAGTGGGCGCTAGAAACAACATCATACGAAAGCTGACTGGCACAACCTGGGGATCACAACCAGACACAGTGAAGACATCTGCCCTTGCGCTATGCTACTCTGCTGCTGAGTCTGCATGCCCAGTGTGGAACACATCTCACCACACTAAAACAGTGGATGTGGCTCTTAATGAGACATGCCGCATTATCACGGGGTGTCTGCGCCCTACACCACTGGAGAAATTACACTGCTTAGCCGGTATTGCACCACCTGACATCCGCCGGGAAGTAGCAGCCAATAGTGAAAGGACCAAGGCAGAGACATCTCCAGCTCATCCCCTGTTTGGGTATCAGCCAGCACGTCAACGACTTAAATCAAGACAGCTTTCTTAGAACTACAGAGACACTCGCTGGAACACCCCAGCAAGCGAGAGTCCAAAAGTGGCAGGCCCAAACCCAGCACCTCAATTCATGGGTGATACCAGATGAGAGACTCCCCCCTGGGCACTCAGAAGACTGGGCGACTTGGAAGGCGCTGAACAGATTGCGCTCTGGCACCACGAGATACAGAGCCAATCTTAAGAGATGGGGCTACAGGGTGGAATCCTCGGCATGCGAGTGCGGAGAAGAACAAACCACTGACCGCCTGCTGCAATGCACCCTGAGCCCTGCCACATGCACGATGGAGGACCTTCTTGCGGCAACCCCAGAGGCACTCCAAGTGGCCAGATACTGGTCAAAGGACATTTAACCAAATACCAAATTTACAAAATCTGTGTGGTTTTTTTTCTTTTTTTTTCTTTTTTTCTTTTTTTCTTTTTCATTTTAATCTCTGTGTTTGTTTTGCTCTGTTAGAATTGTAAAACAATGGTTGCTGATGACACGATAAATAAATATAAGGAGAAAGTGGTCCTTCGACCGGACACTGCATTCCTGCCAAAGGTTGTCTCGAAATTTCATTTGTCACAAGATATCTCACTCCCAGCCTTCTTCCAGAATTCTTCTTCTCCACTGGAAGCCACTCTGCATTTACTGGACGTTAGACGTGCCCTAGCCTTCTACACCAATAGAACAGCTCCTCATAGAAAGTCGGTGAAACTGTTCTTGAAATACCGTAAAGACTCCCTAGGCTTACCTGTGTCATCCCAACGCCTTGCTTCATGGATCGTTTCAACCATCAGACTAGCTTACCTTCTCGCAAAGAAAGATCCACCTCAACAGATCCATGCCCACTCTACGAGGGCAGTGTCAACGTCGCAGGCCTTCCTGAGAGGCATCCCCATTGACGACATCTGCAGGGCGGCGACTTGGTCCAATCCCTCGACATTCGCTACCCACTACAGGCTGGATGCCAGAGCGAGAAAGGATGCTGCCTTCGGTCGAGCGGTGTTGTTTTCCTGCATCGCATGACCCCGCCTCCAAGGTTGGTAGCTTGCTAGTCACCCATTATGTGCGTCTTTCACAGACTACACGAAGGGGAAATGCAGGTTGCTTACCTGTAACTGCGTTTCCACGAGTGATAGTCTGTGAAATTCGCACATCCCCGCCCGTCCTCCCCGCAATGGTCATGCTCGTTTCTACAGCTGCTGATGGCGGCTGCGGAACTGAGCCGAGGCTCCCGCCTTGGGTACTTATAGTATTGGGGAGTATGGGCGGGGCGTCCGCCAAAAAGTGTCTATTTTAAATTCTAGAAGGTTCCGAACAGCTGCGCATGCGCAGAATAAAACACATTATGTGCGAATTTCACAGACTATCACTCGTGGAAACGCAGTTACAGGTAAGCAACCTGCATTTCTCAGCTGTTATCTCCCTCGGAGAAGGGAAAAGAGGCTCCTCCACGTGGCGCTGATGCTGGAGTGGAGCCGGCATCGGCCTCAGCTCGCCCCGCGCGAGCACAGGAGGAAACTGAAAACGAAACTGAGCCAAGATCGGCCAGAACACGCCCCGCGCATGCGCAGGAGGAGGCTAACACCACGCCTCCGATGCCGACGCTCTCGGCGCCGGCTCCTACCATGGCTCAAGGGACTGGATTTGGGGAGGAGCCGAGACGGGCGCCTTCCGTAGCGCTCCCATCCACATCGGGGGCAAATAGCTCCACAGCCCCTGCTCAGCGCCGTGCGCGCACTCCTTCCCGCACAGGCAAAAATAAAAGGGGACGTCAGGACCACTCGAGCTCGAGTGATTCCTCCCCATCTTCTACTACTTCCTGCTCTGCAAGGAAACGCAGACGTGCATGCGCTAAGAGAGCAGTATCGACCTCATCCTCGAGAACATCACGCTGGGGGGGTCTAAGTGACAGAGGACGGCCATTCCCTCATCCAGGCTTCTATGAGATAACCCCGCTGGGACAATTTATTTATTGCGGTACACCACCAAGGTCTTCAAGACAAGAGGACATTTATCCTGCTAGGCTAAGCGGGCCAGGCAAGGGAGCAAGTGCGGCAAGTGCAGTTACTGGGATGTATAGTTCACCTACAATCAAAGAGCATTCTGAACTCCTCCAATGATGGAATTGAACCAAATATGGCACACAGAACTCCCACGAGAAACAGAATATATATATATCAATGATTGGTTGGTTGTGGCACACAGAACTCCCACGACAAACAGAAAATATATATCAATGATTGGTTGGGGGGGGGGCACCAAAATACTGTTTGCTTACCGTTGAAAATTACCTAGGGCCGCCTCTGACCCCAGTTCAAAGTGTAGTTTCCCATGAGAATGTCCCTGAGAGGTGTGGGGATGATGGTTGCTCCCTGAATTGCTACCAGAGAGTTCCCAGGATTTGGGGCTTGAAAACAGCTCGGCACCTGGCCCAGCTGCAGAAGTTAATGAGCAAATAGATTTGGTCAGTGATATTGATGAGAGGGCGGAGCTAACCAAGGTGCCTTCACGACCCCCAGCAAATGGCCGAACGACCCCCCTGGAAACAGAAGAACGGCCTGCCTCAGGGGAGCGTGCTTGCTCCATCCATGGTCAACATCTACACAAATGACCAGCCACTGCCAGAAGGGACAGAGAGTTTCATCTATGCTGATGATCGTGCCATCACCGCTCAAGCAGGGAGCTTTGAGATGGTAGAACAGAAGTTATTTATTTATCGTGTCATCCGCAACCAGACCATTGTATTACATTTCTAACAGAACAAAACAAACAAACAGATAGAAAAACCCACAAATTTTGCAAACTTGGTAGCTGATTAAATGTCCTTTGACCAGTATCTGGCCACTTGGAGTGCCTCTGGTGTTGCCGCAAGAAGGTCCTCCATTGTACATGTGGCAGGGCTCAGGTTGCATTGCAGCAGGTGGTCAGTGGTTTGCTCTTCTCCGCACTCACATGTCGTGGATTCCACTTTGTGGCCCCATTTCTTAAGACTGGCTCTGCATCTCGTGGTGCCAGAGCACAGTCTGTTCAGCGCCTTCCAAGTCGCCCAGTCTTCTTCTGTGTGCCCAGGGGGGAGTCTCTCATTTGGTATCACCCATTGGTTGAGGTTCTGGGTTTGAGCCTGCCACTTTTGGACTCTCGCTTGCTGAGGTGTTCCAGCGAATGTCTCTGTAGATCTTAGAAAACTATTTCTTGATTTAAGTCGTTGACGTGCTGGCTGATACCCAAACAGGGGATGAGCTGGAGATGTCTCTGCCTTGGTCCTTTCACTATTGGCTGCTACTTCCCGGCAGATGTCAGGTGGTGCAATACCAGCTAAGCAGTGTAATTTCTCCAGTGGTGTAGGGCGCAGAAACCCCGTGATAATGCGGCATGTCTCATTAAGAGCCACATCCACTGTTTTAGCGTGGTGAGATGTGTTCCACACTGGGCATGCATACTCAGCAGCAAGGGCAGATGTCTTCACTGTGTCTGGTTGTGATCCCCAGGTTGTTCCAGTCAGCTTTCGTATGATATTGTTTCTAGCACCCACTTTTTGTTTGATGTTCAGGCAGTGCTTCTTGTAGGTCAGAGCACAGTCCAGAGTGACTCCCAAGTATTTGGGTGTGCTGCAATGCTCCAGTGGGATTCCTTCCCAGGTAATCCTCAGAGCTCAGGATGCTTGTCTGTTCTTAAGGTGAAAGGTGCATGTCTGTGTTTTAGATGGATTAGGGATCAGTTGGTTTTCCCTGTAATAGGCAGTAAGAGCACCTAGAGCTTCGGAGAGCTTCTGTTCAACCATCTCAAAGCTCCCTGCTTGAGCGGTGATGGCACGATCATCAGCATAGATGAAGCTCTCCTTTCTGGCAGGGGCTGGTCATTTGTGTAGATGTTGAACATGGATGGAGCAAGCACGCTCCCCTGAGGCAGGCCGTTCTTCTGTGTCCGCCATCTGCTTCTCTGGCCCTGGAACTAACAAAGAAGCTCCTGTTTTGTAGCAGGTTTCCTCTGAGGCGGGTGAGGTGGTCGTCCTTTGTGATACTATACATTTTTCTCAGGAGGAGGCGGTGGTTCACAGGATCATAAGCTTCTGTTCAACCATCTCAAAGCTCCCTGCTTGAGCAGTAATGGCACGATCATCAGCATAGATGAAACTCTCTGTCCCTTCTGGCAGTGGCTGGTCATTTGTGTAGATGTTGAACATGGATGGAGCAAGCACGCTCCCCTGAGGCAGGCCGTTCTTCTGTGTCCGCCATCTGCTTCTCTGGCCCTGGAACTCAACAAAGAAGCTCCTGTTTTGTAGCAGGTTTCCTATGAGGCGGGTGAGGTGGTCGTCCTTTGTGATACTATACATTTTTCTCAGGAGGAGGCGGTGGTTCACAGGATCATAAGCTTCTGTTCAACCATCTCAAAGCTCCCTGCTTGAGCAGTAATGGCACGATCATCAGCATAGATGAAACTCTCTGTCCCTTCTGGCAGTGGCTGGTCATTTGTGTAGATGTTGAACATGGATGGAGCAAGCACGCTCCCCTGAGGCAGGCCGTTCTTCTGTGTCCGCCATCTGCTTCTCTGGCCCTGGAACTCAACAAAGAAGCTCCTGTTTTGTAGCAGGTTTCCTATGAGGCGGGTGAGGTGGTCGTCCTTTGTGATACTATACATTTTTCTCTGGAGGAGGCAGTGGTTGACAGTCTCATAGGCTACTGACAGGTCTATGAAGACGGCTTCTGTGATCTGCTGCCTTTCAAAGCCATCTTCTATGTGCTGAGTCAGGTTCAGCACTTGCAATGTGCAGCTTCTGCCTTTCCTGAAGCCAGCTTGCTATGGGATCAGACATGGGTCTATTCTTTGCATAATTCTATGCAAAATAAGTCTCTCCAGAACGTTGTAGAGGCAGCACAACAGGGAGATTGGTCTGTAGCTTTTTGGGTCATTACCGTCTTTGCCTGGCTTCAAGATGGCGATGACTCTTGCTTTCCTCCAGATTTTGGGGATCTGACAGGAGATTGGTTTGAGGTAATTTTATGCAAAATTTTAATGAAATTTTATGAAAAAGATAAGCGAAACCCATTTCTGAGGGCTTGGAATAGCTTAACGAGGGGATAAAAGTTCCAAGTAGGGGAGATGTAGCCAGATGAAGCATCATTTGGAATCGGGTGTAGTTCTCATCCTTGTTTCATGGAAGCCTTGCTTGGAAGATTCGTGCTTAAGTATTTCTTGCTTCATAGTTTTGATTCTTGTATTTTATGATTGCATACTCAAGCCTTGGATTAATGTTTCCTGGATTATATTAGAGAAGTGTGGACTTTGTTTTTATGGACAGGAGGGCGACTAAAATGATCAAGGGTCTGGAGAACAAGCCCTATGAGGAGCGGCTTGGGGAACTGGGCATGTTTAGCCTGAAGAAGAGAAGGCTGAGAGGAGATATGATAGCCATGTATAAATATGTGAGAGGAAGCCACAGGGAGGAGGGAGCAAGCTTGTTTTCTGCTTCCTTGGAGACTAGGACGCAGAACAATGGCTTCAAACTACAAGAGAGGAGATTCCATCTGAACATGAGGAAGAACTTCCTGACTGTGAGAGCCGTTCAGCAGTGGAACTCTCTGCCCCGGAGTGTGGTGGAGGCTCCTTCTTTGGAAGCTTTTAAACAGAGGCTGGATGGCCATCTGTCAGGGGTGATTTGAATGCAATATTCCTGCTTCTTGGCAGAATGGGGTTGGACTGGATGGCCCATGAGGTCTCTTCCAACTCTTTGATTCTATGATTCTATGACTTTGCCGAAATTTACCCTGCTTATCTTCTTACCTAATTGGATTTACCTATTTACCTGGGGGTCGCAACCTCCAAGTTGAGAACTGCTGATGTAGAGCAACCTCATCATTAGAAACATCATTAGAAACATGAACCTCATTGTCATTCCCAACAACTGGAGTACCCTGATCATTAGACGCAATCACAGGCTGAACTCCAACAACCACTGAGAATTTGGTCTTTTGTGAGTGTTGCACCGTCGGCGTTGGTTTCTCTCCCAATTGACATCTGTTGACATCCCGCCGTGCCTTTGTTTGGGGTCAGGTTGCTGGGGCCTACTCCAAAACATGGTCCTATCGTGAAGACTCCTTGCTGGCGATCTACAAAAAGATGACGGAAGTGTCTCCAAGCACACCAAAGGAGGACCTGAAGAGCCTGCTCCGGGGTGCCATCTTTCTCATCGTGAGAGCCATCAAAGACATCGTCTCCTCGGTGAGTGAGGGTCCAACCCCGAGCGGAGCAGGAATCGCCTCTTTCCCCGCTGCAGGCTCTATTTGATGCTCCTTTGTTGCAGGTCTTCCAAGCTTCCTTGAAGCTCCTCAAAATGATCATCACCCAGTTCATCCCCAGGCATAAGCTTGGGAGGCAGGAGACCAGCCACTGCGTGGAGAGGACCTTCCCCAACCTGCTCTCCAGGACCGGAGACTCCTCCGCCCGCCTCCGCGTGGCCGCGGCCAACTTCATCCAGGTAGGTCGGCCTGGAGAGGTAAATAGAGTAAAATAATAAGTGTAATAATAATAGAGTAAAATAATGTAAATATAATAATAATAGAGTAAAATAATGTACATATAATAATAATAATAAATAATTTATAATAATAAATAGAGTAAAATATTAAATGTAATAATAATAAATAGAGTAATATAATAAATGTAATAATAATAGAGTAAAATAATAAATGTAATAATAATAGAGTAAAATAATAAATGTAATAATAATAGAGTAAAATAATAAATATAATAATAAATAGAGTAAAATAATGTAAAAAAAATAATAAATAATGTATAATAATAGAGTAAAATATTAAATGTAATAATAATAGAGTAATATAATAAATGTAATAATAATAGAGTAAAATAATAAATGTAATAATAATAGAGTAAAATAATAAATATAATAATAAATAGAGTAAAATAATGTAAAAAAAATAATAAATAATGTATAATAATAGAGTAAAATATTAAATGTAATAATAATAGAGTAATATAATAAATGTAATAATAATAGAGTAAAATAATAAATGTAATAATAATAGAGTAAAATAATGTAATAATAATAATAATAAACAAAATAATAAATGTAAGAATAATAATAGAGTAAAATAATCAATGTAATAGAGTAAAATAATGTAATAATAATAATAAATAGAGTAAAATAATACATGTAATAATAGAGTAAAATAATAAATAATAAGCAAAATAATAAATGTAATACTAATAATAAATAGATTAAAATAGTAAATGTAATAATAATAGAGTAAAATAATGTAAATATAATAATAATAAATAGAGTAAAATGATGTAATAATAATAATAGAGTAAAATAAATAAATAATAATAATAATAATAATGTAAATATAATAATAATAAATAGAGTAAAATGATGTAATAATAATAATAGAGTAAAATAAATAATAATAATAATAATAATAAACAAAATAATAAATGTAATAGAGTAAAATAATGTAATAATAATAATAATAAATAGAGTAAAATAATAAATGTAATAATAAATAGAGTAATATAACAAATGTAATAATAATAGAGTCAAATAATGTAAATATAATAATAATAGAGTAAAATAATACATGTAATAATAGAGTAAAATAATAATAAATAATAAGCAAAATAATAAATGTAATACTAATAATAAATAGATTAAAATAGTAAATGTAATAATAATAGAGTAAAATAATGTAAATATAATAATAATAAAGATATTACATGCAATAATAATAATGACTAGAGTAAAATAATAAATGTAATAATAATAGAGTAAAATAATGTAAATATAATAATAGAGTAAAATAATGTAATAATAATAATAGAGTAAAATAATAAATAATAATAATAAACAAAATAATAAATGTAATAATAATAATAATAAACAAAATAATAAATGTAAGAATAATAATAGAGTAAAATAATCAATGTAATAGAGTAAAATAATGTAATAATAATAATAAATAGAGTAAAATAATGAATGCAATAATAAATAGGGTAATATAATAAATGTAATAATAATAGAGTAAAATAATGTAATAATAATAATAATAGAGTAAAATAATACATGTAATAATAAATGGAGTAAAATAATAAATAATAATAAGCAAAATGATAAATGTAATACTAATAATAAATAGATTAAAATAGTAAATGAAATAATAATAGAGTAAAATAATGTAAATATAATAATAGAGTAAAATAAATAAATAATAATAAACAAAATAATAAATGTAAGAATAATAATAGAGTAAAATAATAAATGTAATAATAGAATAAAATAATGTAAATATAATAATAGTAAAATCATGTAATAATAATAATAATAACTAGTGTAAAATAATAATAAGCAAAATAATAAAAGAAATAATAATAATAAATAGAGGAGAATAATAAATGTAATAATAACAGAGTAAAATAATGTAAATATAATAATAGAGTAAAATAATACATGTAATAATACAATAATAAATGTTATAATAATAATGAGTAGAGTAGAATAATAAATGTAATAATAATAAATAGAGTAAAATAATAAGTGTAATAATAATAGAATAAAATAATGTAAATATAATTATAATAATAAATAGAGTAAAATAATGTAAACATGATATTAAATAGAGTAAAATAATAAATATAATAATAGAGGTAAAATAATGTAAATATAATAATAGAGGTAAAATAATGTAAATATAATAATAATAGAGTAAAATAATACATGTAATAATAATAATAATAGTAAAAATAATGATGATAATGACTAGAGTAAAATAATAAATGTAATAATAATAATGACTACAATAGAATAATAAAAGTAATAATAATAAATAGATTAAAATAATAAATGTAATAATAGAGTAAAATAATACATATAATAATAATAGAATAAAATAATGTAAATATAATAATAATAATAATAATAGCAACAACAACACTTTATTTATATTCCGCCCTTCTCACCCCAAAAGGAGATTCAGCACAGATCGCAGTACACATAACATGGCAAGCATTCAATGCCAAAGCTGTTTTCAGACTTCCTAGGTCAACAATAAGCTGGGCTGACAGTCGGAAGCTTACGCCAACCCGGGGCTTCGAACTTGCAACCTCTCGGTTGATAGATCTCATAACTGGTGATTTACCGGAGGGACAGCTTGCTGTTCAGTTGGAGCCATGTGTGCGTGATCTTTCTCTTCCCAGGAGATGGCCCTCTGCAATGAAGTGCGGCCCCTCCAGATCATCCCGGCCCACCTGGTGCAGCCCCTGAAGCCAAACGCTTCCACGCACCTCTCCATGAGCCAGGTGGAGCTGGTGGAGCGCCTACTCAGGGATCTCGGGACCGACAACACTGGCTTCACCGTCGACAGCGTCATGAGGGTAAGGGGCCCTGCGGGTCGCTCTCCTCCTGCCATCTTTGGCCCCAGGCTGGTAGGAATTGTGGGAGTTGAAGTCCAAAACACTTGAAGGGAGGGCCAAAGTTTGCCCATGCCCGTTAGCCAGAGCACAAGACGTAGAGCACAAGTTTGCCCAACTCCTTATCACAAATTCACAAATTTTGTATTTTGTCTTCACAAATTTTGTATTTTGTCCCCAACTCCTTATCTAATGTTGCAGTTTCTGGCTCCTCTAACTGACCTTGAAGCCCTGCACTTTGCAAGTCAGCATATTTCAAGAGGTGTGGAATATGGCCAGAAGCATTCTCTCCTGACTTTAGCCTGCATCTATAGCAGGCATCCTCAAAGGTTGTAAGGTCTCTTCGCCCAACTCCTTATCTAATGTTGCAGTTTCTGGCTCCTCTGACTGACCTTGTAGTCCTGCACTTTGCAAGTCATCATATTGCAAGGGAGATGCAATATGGCCATATTCCAGAAGCATTCTCTCCTGATGGCAGACATCCTCAGAGGTTGTGAGGTTGCTTCGCCCAACTCCTTATCTAATGTTGCAGTTTCTGGGTCCTCTAACCGACCTTGAAGCTCTGCACTTTGCAAGTCAGCATATTGCAAGGGTGTGCAATATGGCCATGTTCCAGAAGCATTCTCTCCTGATGGCAGGCATCCTCAGAGGTTGTGAGGTTGTTTCGACCAACTCCTTTTCTAACATTGCAGTTTCTGGCTCCTCTGACTGATTTTGTAGCCCTGCACTTTGCAAGTCAGCATATTGCAAGGGGAGTGCAATATGGCCATGTTCCAGAAGCATTCTCTCCCAACTCCTTATCTAATGTTGCAGTTTCTGGCTCCTCTGACCGACCTTGAAGCCCTGCACTTTGCAAGGGGAGTGCAACATGGCCATGTTCCAGAAGCATTCCCTCCTGAAATTTCGCCTGCATCTGTGGCAGGCATCCTCAGAGGTTGTGAGGTCTCTTTGCTGAACTCCTTATCTAACGTTGCAGTTTCTGGCTCCTCTGACCAACCATGAAAGCCTTTGCCTTTGCTCTCAGTTTGCCACAGGCGCTCTGGAGCACCGGGTCTATGAGGTCCGGGAGACGGCCCTCCGGATCATCTTGGACCTCTACCGCCAGCACCGGTTGGCCGTCCTGGATTACCTCCCGCCCGACGACGCCAACACCCGGAAGAACGTCCTCTACAAGACACTTTTCGACGGGTTCGCCAAAATCGACGGCAGGCTCACGGAATCCGAAATGAGGGTCAGAATCCCAGCGTTTCCATTTAATCATTCCTTCTCTTGGCTCGTTTCCTCTATGTCTGTAAGTCGGGGACTACCTACATATATCTATATAGATATATAGATATATGTAGGTAGTCCCCGACTTACAAACGCCTGGTTTTTAAGGCTTATATAATAATACAAGGCTTATATATTAATATGTTATAGTGCTAATATATTACTGATGTGCTGTGCTAATAATATAATATATTGTGTACACATATAATATTGATAATAATAATATATTGATAATAATATTGATAATAATAATATAATTGTTATAATATAACTATATAATATATTGTGTACACATATAATATTGGTAATAATATTGATAATAATAATAATATAATTGTTATAATATCATAACAATATAATGTATTGTTTACACATATAATATTAGTAATCGTATTATAATGTAATACAATATAATACTAATAATAACACAATATAAGAATTATATATCTCATTTCACATTTACCAGTACTAACAATATTACAGTATAGTGGTATAGTTCAATATAATATATAATATTAATGTTGTGCTGTTCTAATAATAATAATAATAATATATTGTATGCACATATTATATTGATAATAATATAATAATATAATACATTGTATACACATATAATAGTGTTAATAATAATATAATTTGTATAATATAATAATAATATAAATATATAATATACAATATTAATATTGTGCTGTTCTAATAATAATAATATATTGTATACACATATAATATCGATAATATTATAATAATATAATAATATAATACATTGTATACACATATAATAGTGTTAATAATAATATAATTAATATAATATAATAATATAAATATATAATATTAATATTGTGCTGTGCTAATAATAATAATATATTGTATACACATATAATATTGATAATATAATAATATATTGTATACACATATAATAGTGTTAATAATAATATAATTAATATAATATAATAATATAAATATATAATATACAATATTAATATTGTGCTGTTCTAATAATAATAATATATTGTATACACATATTATATTGATAATATTATAATAATATAATAATATAATACATTGTATACACATATAATAGTGTTAATAATAATATAATTAATATAATATAATAATATAAATATATAATATACAATATTAATATTGTGGTGTGCTAATAATAATATATTGTATACACATATAATATTGAAAATATTATAATAATATAATAATATAATACATTGTATACACATATAATAGTAATAATAATATAAATAGTATAATATAATAATATAAATATATAATATTAATATTGTGCTGTGCTAATAATAATAATGTATTGTATACACATATAATAGTGTTAATAATATAATTAGTATAATATAATAATAATATAAATATATAATATATAATATTAATATTGTGCTGTGCTAATAATAATAATATATTGTATACACATATTATCTTGAAAATATTATAATAATATAATACATTGTATACACATATAATAGTGTTAATAATAATATAATTAGTATAATATAATAATATAAATATATAATATTAATATTGTGCTGTGCTAATAATAATAATAATAATATATTGTATACACATATAATATTGATAATATAATAATATAATAATATATTGTATACACATATAATAGTGTTAATAATAATATAATTAGTATAATATAATAATAATATAAATATATAATATATAATATTAATATTGTGCTGTGCTAATAATAATATATTGTATACACATATAATATCGATAATATTATAATAATATAATAATATATTGTATACACATATAATAGTGTTAATAATAATATAATTAGTATAATTAGTATAATATAATAATATAAATATATAATATTAATATTGTGCTATGCTAATAATAATAATATATTGTATACTCATATAATATTGATAATATAATAATATAATAATATATTGTATACACATATAATAGTGTTAATAATAATATAATTAGTATAATATAATAATAATATAAATATATAATATTAATATTGTGCTGTGCTAATAATAATAATATATTGTATACACATATAAGTGTTAATAATAATATAATTAGTATAATATAATAATATAAATATATAATATTAATATTGTGCTGTGCTAATAATAATAATATATTGTATACACATATAATAGTGTTAGTAATAATATAATTAGTATAATAATATAATATATTGTAATTTATTATAATGTAACACAATATAGAACTAATAATAATTCAATATAATAATTTTATATTTTATATTACATGTAATATTACTAATAATATTACATTATAGTAATATATAAAACGAATATTGTGCTGTGCTAATAATAATAATATAATGTAAACACATATAATATTGATAATATTATAATAATATAATATATTGTATACACATTTAATATAGTGGTATAGTTCAATGTAGTATATAATATTAATATTGTGCTGTGCTAATAATAATAATAACATATTGTATACACATATAATATTGATAATATTAGTATAATATAATAATATAATGTATAAACATATAATATAGTGGTATAGTTCAATGTAGTATATAATATTAATATTGTGCTATGCTAATAATAATAATATATTGTATACACATATAATATTGATATTATAATAATATAATAATGTATACACATATAATAGTGTTAATAATAATATAATTAGTATAATATAATACAATATAAAACTATTAATAATATTATATTACGAATATTGTGTTGTGCTAATAATATAATAGATTGTAAACACATATAATATTGATAATCTAGGTATATAATAAAAGTCAGTGTTTGTATGCGGAGGAAGGATGGGAGGTGTATGTGGCAGCTTTCTGATTGGCTGCCACTGTGGTACAATTTGCATATGGTCTCTGATTGGCTAGCCTCAGCATTCCAAGGTAGCAGAGGGAAAAGGTACTCACTTACTGAAACCACTCCGACCCTCATCCAATGACTGATCAAGACCAAACTTGGCACACAGAGCCCCCATGACCCACTCTACTTCCTGCTGCAGTTTGGAGGAGGGTGGACCATGGATGATGGGACTTGCAGTACCTTCACTCAATTACTGAAACCACTGCGACCCTCATCCAATGACTGATCAAGACCAAACTTGGCACACAGAGCCCCCATGAGCCACTCTATATCCTGCTCCAGATTGGAGGAGGGTGGACCATGGATGATGGGACTTGCAGTACCTTCACTCACTTACTGAAACCACTCCGACCCTCATCCAATGACTGATCAAGGCCAAACTTGGCACACAGAGCCCCCATGACCCACTCTACATCCTGCTGCAGTTTGGAGGAGGGTGGACCATGAATGATGGGACTTGCAGTACCTTCACTCACTTACTGAAACCACTGTGACCCTCATCCAATGACCGATCAAGACCAAACTTGGCACACAGAGCCCCCATGACCCACTCTATATCCTGCTGCAGTTTGGAGGAGGGTGGACCATGGATGATGGGACTTGCAGTACCTTCACTCAATTACTGAAACCACTGTGAACCTCATCCAATGACTGATCAAGACCAAACTTGGCACACAGAGCCCCCATGACCCACTCTATATCCTGCTGCAGTTTGGAGGAGGGTGGACCATGGATGATGGGACTTGCAGTACCGTGACTCACTTACTGAAACCACTGCGACCCTCATCCAATGACTGATCAAGACCAAACTTGGCACACAAAGCCCCCATGACCCACTCTACATCCTGCTGCAGTTTGGAGGAGGGTGGACCATGGATGATGGGACTTGCAGTACTGTCACTCAATTACTGAAACCACTGTGACCCTCATCCAATGACTGATCAATACCAAACTTGGAATACAAAACCTCCATTACCTCAAGCTAGTAATATTATAATTATTATAATACAATATAAAACTTAATAATTATACAATATTAGAATTATATATTTTACTTTATATATTTTTGCGTACGTGTGTGTCTCTCTCCTTGGACAGACCCAGAAGAAGATGGCCGCCGAAGAAGCCGAGAAGCAAAAGAAGGACGAAATCAAAGTTTTGCAAGGTCAGCTGGCGGCCCTGAAGGAGATGCAGACAGAAGCTCAAGCGGCAAAGGTGGGTCGCGTGACCCAAGGCCACCTCTCTTATTATTCTAATATCTATAATAATATCGCCTCTGGTGTTGCCGCAAGGAGGTCCTCCCTTGTGCATGTGGCAGGGCTCAGGGTGCATTGCAGCAGGTGGTCAGTGGTTGGCTCTTCTCCGCACTCGCATGTTGAGGATTCCACTTTGTGGCCCCATTTCTGAAGGTTGGCCCTGCATCTCGTGGTGCCAGAGCACAGTCTGTTCAGCGCCTTCCAAGTCGCCCAGTCCTCTGTGTGCCCAGGGGGGAGTCTCTCATCTGGTATGACCCACGGATTGAGGTGCTGGGTTTGAGCCTGCCACTTTTGGACTCTTGCTTGCTGAGGTGTTCCAGCGAGTGTCTCTGTAGATCTAAGAAAACTATGTCTTGATTTAAGTCGTTGACGTGCTGGCTGATACCCAAACAGGGGATGAGCTGGAGATGTCTCTGCCTTGGTCCTTTTACTATTGGCTGCTACTTCCCAGTGGATGTCAGGTGATGTGATACCGGCTAAGCAGTGTAATTTCTCCAGTGGTGTAGGGCGCAGACGCCCCGTGATAATACGGCATGTCTCATTAAGAGCCACATCCACTGTTTTAGTGTGGTGAGATGTGTTTCACACTGGGCATGCATACTCAGCAGCAGAGTAGCATAGAGCAAGGGCAGATGTCGTCACTGTGTCTGGTTGTGATCCCCAGGTTGTGCCAGTAAACTTTCGTATGATGTTTCTAGCGCCCACTTTTTGCTTGATGTTCAGGCAGTGCTTCTTGTAGGTCAGAGCGACTCCCAGGTACTTGGGTGCGCTGCAATACTCCAGTGGGATTCCTTCCCAGGTCATCCTCAGAGCTCGGGATGCTTCTCTGTTCTTGAGATGAAAGGCACATGTCTGTGTTTTAGATGGATTAGGGATCAGCTGGTTTTCCCTGTAATAGGCAGTAAGAGCACCTAGACCTTCGGAAAGCTTCTGTTCTACCATCTCAAAGCTCCCTGCTTGAGCGGTGATGGCACGATCATCAGCATAGATGAAGCTCTCTGTCCCTTCTGGCAGTGGCTGGTCATTTGTGTAGATGTTGAACATGGATGGAGCAAGCACGCTCCCCTGAGGCAGGCCGCTCTTCTGTTTCCGCCATCTGCTTCTCTGGCCCTGGAACTCAACAAAGAAGCTCCTGTTTTGTAGCAGGTTTCCTATGAGGCGGGTGAGGTGGTCGTCCTTTGTGATACTATACATTTTTCTCAGGAGGAGGCGGTGGTTCACAGTCTCATAGGCTGCTGACAAGTCTATGAAGACAGCTCCTGTGATCTGCTGCCTTTCAAAGCCATCTTCTATGCGCTGAGTCAGGTTCAGCACTTGCGATGTTTTTATAGTCAGTCCAATGCCTATTTAGGCAGGCCTTTGGCTGGTTTTAATTGCCTGGTGGCACGATGGGTCAGAGGTTTGAATCCGGGGAGAGCGCGGATGAGCTCCCTCTGTCAGCTCCAGCTCCCCAGGCGGGGACATGAGAAAAGCCTCCCACGAGGATGGTCAAACATCAAAACATCCAGGCAATGTCCTCTGGGCAACGTCGTTTTTGTTATTTTTTTGTTTTAGTTTTTTTCCCCAATTTTTTTTGTTTTTGTTTGATTTTTTTTATGTTTTTTATGGGTTTTTTAACGCAATACAATTATTTGGTTCGCTCCTGACACGACAAATATAGTGTTGATAATAATATAACGTAATACAATACAAAACTAATAATAATTCAATATAATAATTATATATTATTTTTTTGTTTTTTCCCCATTTTTTTGTTGTTTTTAGGGTTTTTTTTTAACGCAATACAATTATTCGGTTCGCTCCTGACACGACAAATATAGTGTTGATAATAATATAATGTAATATAATATAAAACTAATGATAATTCAATATAATAATTATATATTGTTATTTTTTGGTTTTTTTCCCCAATTTTTTTTGTTTTTGTTTGGTTTTTTTGTCATTTTGTGGTGTTTTTTTTAATGCAACACAATTGTTTGGTTCGCTCCTGACACGATAAATATAGTGTTAATAATATAACGTAATACAATATAAAACTAATAATAATTCAATATAATAATTATATATTGTTATTTTTTGGTTTTTTTCCCCATTTTTTTGTTGTTTTTAGGGTTTTCTTTTTTAATGCAATACAATTATTCGGTTCACTCCTGACACGATAAATATAGTGTTGATAATAATATAATGTAGTACAATATAAAACTAATAATAATTCAATATAATAATTATATATTGTTATTTTTTGGTTTTTTTCCCCAATTTTTTTTGTTTTTGTTTGGTTTTTTTTTTAGGTTTTTTTTAATGCAATACAATTGTTTAGTTTGCTCCTGACACGATAGATATAGTGTTGATAATAATATAATGTAATACAATACAAAACTAATAATAATTCAATATAATAATTATATATTGTTATTTTTTTATTTTTTCCCCAATTTTTTTTGTTTTTGTTTGGTTTTTTTGTCATTTTGTGGTGTTTTTTTTAATGCAACACAATTGTTTGGTTCGCTCCTGACACGATAAATATAGTGTTAATAATATAACGTAATACAATATAAAACTAATAATAATTCAATATAATAATTATATATTGTTATTTTTTGTTTTTGTTTTTTTCCCCATTTTTTTGTTTTTTTCCCATTTTTTTTGTTGTTTTTAGGGTTTTTTTTTAATGCAATACAATTATTTGGTTCGCTCCTGACACGATAAATATAGTGTTGATAATAATATAACGCAATACAATATAAAACTAATAATAATTCAATATAATAATTATATATTATTTTTTGATTTTTTTCCCCATTTTTTTGTTTTTGTTTGTTTTTTTGTTGTTTTTAGGGTTTTTTTAATGCAATACAATGCAATAACGACGTCTTAACTGCTTATTCAAGATCATTACGTTAATTAAACCTAATACTTCGACTTTTCCTTTTCTTTTAGGAGAAAGAGACGGATTTTCAGAAAACAAAGCATCCAGGTGGGGATTTTAATGTGTGTGTTTGTGTGTGTTGGGAGCGACTTGAGAAACTGCAAGTCGCTTCCGGTGTGAGAGGATTGGCCGTCTGCAAGGATGTTTTGATGTTTCGCCATCCTTGTGGGAGGCTTCTCTCACGTCCCCGCATAGGGAGCTAGAGCTGACAGAGGGAGCTCATCAGCGCACGCCCCAGATTCGAACCTCCAACCTGTCAGTCTTCAGCCACCAGGAGCTCCGGCCCGGATGTTTTGATGTTTCGCCATCCTTGTGGGAGGCTTTTCTCACGTCCCCGCATGGGGAGCTAGAGCTGACAGAGGGAGCTCATCTGCGCTCGCCCGGGATTCGAACCTCCAACCTGTCAGTCTTCAGCCACAGGGAGCTCCGGCCCGGATGTTTTGATGTTTCGCCATCCTTGTGGGTGGCTTTTCTCACATCCCCGCATGGGGAGCTAGAGCTGACAGAGGGAGCTCATCTGCGCACGCCCCAGATTCGAACCTCCAACCTGTCAGTCTTCAGCCACCGGGAGCTCCGGCCCGGATGTTTTGATGTTTCCCCATCCTTGTGGGAGGCTTTTCTCACATCCCTGCATGGGGAGCTAGAGCTGACCGAGGGAGCTCATCCGCGCTTGCCCCAGATTCGAACCTCCAACCTGTCAGTCTTCAGCCACAGGGAGCTCCGGCCCGGATGTTTTGATGTTTCCCCATCCTTGTGGGAGGCTTTTCTCACATCCCCGCATGGGGAGCTAGAGCTGACAGAGGGAGCTCATCCGCACTCGCCCGGGATTCGGACCTCCAAGCTGTCAGTCTTCAGCCACCAGGGGTTCCAGTGTCTTTCATAATGGACAATTCTATTATTATTATTGTTGTTGTTGTTGTTGTTGTTGTTGTTGTTGTTATTATTATGGCGACAAACCCCAGCCTAACCCCAATCATCCCACGGAGGGAGAATACATAGCCTTTTAGATAGACACTAGGCTTGGGCGATCAAGAAAAAAATTGAAAAAATCTAAACTCGTTTCGTTTCTAAGGTGCGCTAGCGTTTCGAAATTCTGAGGACTTCCAAAATTTAAGATTTCAAAATTTCGAAATTTCCGGAATTTCGTAAATTACGAATTGATTCGTTAATGGCGGATGCGATTGCACGATATGCTAAAAAAACCTCCAAAAACAAAAAACAACTATATTATATTATATTATATTATATTATATTATATTATATTATATTATATTATTATTATATTATATTAATTATATTATATTATATTATATTATATTATATTATATTGTTGTATATTATATTATATTATATTCTTATAATATTATTATATTATTATATTATATATATTATTATAATATATATATATATAATATAATAATTTATTATTTTATATATATTATATTATATTATTATAATATTATATATATTATATTATATTATTATAATATTATATATTATATTATAATATTATATATTATATATATTATATTATATTATATTATAATTTATTATTTTATATATATTATATTATAATATTATATATTATATATATTATATATATTATATTATAATTTATTATTTTATATATATATTATATTATATTATATTATAATATAATATATTATATATATTATATTATATATATTATACAATTATAATATAATATACAATACAATGCACCAGGCATACGAAAATAATTACGAAATAATTATGAAAATTGGAAGAAATTGTTTTTATTCTTAATTACTCCTCACACTATTCCTGCATGGCTCGATATTGGATCGTAAGCTAATTTAAATACGAATCAATAACGAATTACGAAATTAACAAACTGGATCGCGCAAGCCTAGTGTATAATATATATAATATATATTATATTCTATTATATAATAATTTATTATTTTATATATATTATATTATATTATATTATATAATATTATATTATATATATTATATTTTATATATTATACAATTATAATATAATATAATATAATAACATAGTAATATAATATATAATAATATAATATAATATACAATACAATGCACCAGACATACGAAAATAATTACGAAATAATTACGAAAATTGGAAAAATTGTTTCGATTCTTAAGTACTCCTCACACTATTCCTGCATGGCTCGATATTGGATCGTAAGCTAATTTAAATACGAATCAATAACGAATTACGAAATTAACGAACTGGATCGCCCAAGCCTAATAGACACAACCTGGAAACTTTTAGTTTGACTATTGGAGTGGCGACCCTCTCTCAAAAAGAATGGTTGCCCCGGTCAAGTACTTTTTCGTAAGTTTAACCCTTTTTTGTCTTTGCTTTCCGAAAGACGACACCTTCAAAATCGCCACCGACGCTGCCGCGGAAGACAATTCCTCTGTCGCGAATTACCTGGACAAGTAAGTGAGCAAGTTGCCAAGAGGTCATGAGTTTGAAGCCAGCCCGGGTCGGAGTAAGCTCCCGACCATGTGCCTAGCTTGCTGTCAACCTAAGCTAAGGTAGATGTCCCCAGCCAGCCCGGGTCGGAGTAAGCTCCCGACCATTTGCCTAGCTTGCTGTCAACCTAACCTAAGGTAGATTTCCCCAGCCAGCCCGGGTCGGAGTAAGCTCCCGACCATTTGCCTAGCTTGCTGTCAACCTAAGCTAAGGTAGATGTCCCTCAGGTGAGCGAGACTTCTCAAGTAAGTAAGGGCCTTTCCTCCGGTTCCTCCGTTCCAGCCTTTGCATCTTCTGTGGGGAACGGGACGACTCCTTCACCGAGGAAGGGCTGGACCTCCACTACTGGAAGCATTGCCCCATGCTCACGCGCTGCGACTTCTGCAAGCAGGTGAGCGCCTCCCCCTGGTCACAGGCCGTATCTGGGCACAGGCAAGAACCTCCTTCCTTCCTTCTTCCTTCGTTCTTTCCTTCCTTTGCTCCTTCCTTTCCTTCCTCCCTTCTTTCCTTCCTTCCTTCCTACTTACCTACCTTCGTTCTTTCGTTCCTTTGTTCTTTCCTTCCTTCCTTCCTTCTTACCTAACTTCATTCTTTCCTTCCTACCTACCTTCGTTCCTTCCTTCCTTCCTTTTTACCTACCTTCCTTCTTTCCTTCCTTCATTCCTTTGTTCTTTCCTTCCTTCCTTCTTTCCTTTCTTCATTCCTTCCTTCATTCATCCTTCCGTCATTCTTCCTTTCTTTCCCTCCTTCTTTCCTTCCTTCCTTCCTTCCTACCTACCTTCATTCTTTCCTTCCTTCCTTTTTACCTACCTTTGTTCTTTCCTTCCTTCCTACTTTCCTTTCCTTCCTTCCTTTTTCCTTTCTTTCCTTCATTCTTTCCTTCCTACCTAACTTCCTTCCTTCTTTCCTTCCTTCCTTTTTACCTACCTTCTTTCTTTCCTTCCTTCCTTCATTATTCCTTTCTTCCTTCCTTTTTCCTTTCTTTCCTTCATTCTTTCGTTCCTACCTAACTTCCTTCCTTCTTTCCTTCCTCCTTTCCTTCATTCTTCCTTTCTTTCCCTCCTTTCCTTCCTTCCTTCCTTTTTTACCTACCTTCGTTCTTTCCTTCTTTCTTTCTTTCTTTCTTTCCTTCATTCTTCCTTTCTTTCCTTCATTCTTTCCTTCCTACCTAACTTCCTTCCTTCTTTCCTTCCTTCTTTCCTTCATTCTTCCTTTCTTTCCCTCCTTCTTTCCTTCCTTCCTACCTACCTTCGTTCTTTCCTTCCTTCCTTTCTTTTTACCTACCTTCGTTCTTTCCTTCCTTCATTCTTCCTTCATTCCTTCCTTCCTTCCTTCATTCATTCTTCTTTCCTTTCTTTCCTTCCTTCCTTTTTCCTTTCTTTCCTTCATTCTTTTCTTCCTACCTACCTTCCTTTCGTCATTCCTTCCTTCTTTCCTTCCTTCCTTCCTACCTACCTTCGTTCCTTCCTTCCTAGGCAACCTCCTGCCATCATTACGGACAAGGTTGGCAGAAGCTGGGGCTAACAATGGGAGCTCACCCCTTCTCGTGGAGAATGAGATCTCATTATTTGTCTTTTATTATTGTTATTATTGTTATTATTATTACTATTATTAGTACTACAAGATCCCAGACTCCGGTTTTCCTCTCCTTCCCTTTCTGCAGGTTGTCGAAATTGCCAGCCTGACGGAGCACTTGCTGACCGAGTGCGAGAAGAAGGACAGCTTCGGCAAGTGTCCGCGCTGCTCTGAAGCCCTCCCAAAGGACGAACTGCCCCGGCACGTCAAGGCCAAGGCCTGCAACCGTAAGGAGGCCCAGCCATATTATTATTATTATTATTATTATTATTATTATTATTATTATTATTATTATGCTTTCCTCACCTAAAAAGACTCAAAGCCACTCATAACACTAAAACCATACATATAAACATTGGAATAAAATTAAATACAGAATTGGAAAAATCACATAAAACCATTACAATTATTAAACCACTGCACAGAAACTCCTAAACAATTTATATATATATATATATATATATATATATATATATATATATATATATTATTAAATACTAATCAATGTTATTATTAGTATTTTAAAATTATTATTATTATTAAATATTAAATAATAATAATAATAATGTATTACTATTTTATTATTAAATACTACCAAATATTATTAGTATTTTTAATATTATTAATAATAATAAATATTAAAAAATATTATTATTATTATTATTATTAATAAATATTAAATAATATTAATAATTTATTATTATATTATTAAATACTACTAAATATTATTAGTATTTTTAATATTATTATTAGTAATAAATATTAAATAATATTAATATTATTATTATTATTATTATTATTATTATGCTTTCCTCACCTAAAAAGACTCAAAGCCGCTCATAACACTAAAACCATACATATAAACATTAGAATAGAATTAAATACAGAATTGGTAAAATCACATAAAACCATTGCAATTATTAAAGCGCTGCACAGAAACTCCTAAATAATTCTATATATATATATATATATATAGTTATTAAATACTAATCAATGTTATTATTAGTATTTTAATATTAATAATAATAAATATTAAATAATATTAAATACTACTAATACTATTAGTATTTTTAATATTAATATTATTATTAATAATAATAAATATTAAATAATAATATTATTAATATTATATTATTATTAAATACTACTCAATATTATTAGTTGTATTTTAATATTACTATTATTAATAAATATTAAATAATATTAATATTAATATATTATGTTATTGTGTTATATTCTGTTATCAATGTTATTATTAGTATTTTAATATTATTATTATTAATAATAAATGTTAAATAATATTAAATACTACTAAATACTATTAGTATTTTTAATATTAATATTATTATTAATAATAAAAATATTAAATAATATTAATATTATTATTAATATATTATCATATTATTATTAAATACTACTCAATATTATTAGTCGTATTTTAATATTACTATTATTAATAAATATTAAATAATATTAATATAAATATATTATTATTATGCTTTCCTCACCTAAAAAGATTCAAAGCCCCTCATAACACTAAAACCATACATATAAATATTAGTACAGAATTAAATATAGAATTGGTAAAATCACATAAAGCCATTGCAATTATTAGAGAAACTCCTGGATCATTCTTTTAAACTCTCCTCTCTGCTTTCTTTCCCCAGCCTCCAAACCTGAAAAAGTGGCCAACCACTGTCCCTTGTGCCACGAGAACTTCACTCCGGGAGAAGAGGTAGGCGTGGCACCGGACCCCCATCGGGCGTCAGCATGGCGGTTGTGCGGAAACGGCTGGCTTTTCGTGGGGGCTCATTTCCCCACCACTGCCCTCCCCTGGCTTCACTTGCTTTTTTGTTTCTGTTTACATTTTGTATTGTATACAAGTAACAAACAAAAAAACCTCCAGAAAAATACAATAACAAACCCAAACTGTACAGTGACAACATCGCTCAACACCTTATCTAATGTTGCAGTTTCTGGCTCCTCCGACCGACATTGCAAGTCAGCATATTGCAAGGGGTGTGCAATATGGCCATGTTCTAGAAGCATTCTCTCCTGATATTTTGCTTGCATCTATGGCAGGCATCCTCAGAGGCTGTGAGGTCTCTTCGCCCAACTGTGCTTTGTGTGTGTATTGTACGTATATATTTCTTGTAAGCCGCCCTGAGTTCCCTTGGGGAGATGGTGGCGGGGTATCAATAAAGATTATTATTATTATTATTATTATTATTATTATTGTACATATATATTAGGCTTGGGTAACTACAGAAAAAAATTGGTTCTAAACTCGTTTTGTTTTTAGGGGGCCCTTGCGTTTCATTTTTTAAAATAATTCCGAAATTTTCCTTTAAAAAAATTCGAAATTTACGAAATTTCGTATAATTTCGAATCGATTTGTTAATGGCGGACGCGATTGCGCAATATGCTAAAAAAAAAACCTCCAAATGGGACAGGAGGAACTTCTGAAGCTTCCCTCTCCCTCTGTTGTTGACTGTTGGTGTGATAAAACAAACAACAACTATAAAACTTGCACCAGACATGTGAAAATAATTACGAAATAATTACGAAATAATTACGAAATAATTTTTTTTTAAATGTTTCGAATCTTAATTACTCCTCACACTATTCCAGCATGGCTCAATATTGGATCGTAAGCTAATTTAAATACGAATTAATAACAAATTATGAAATTAACGAACGAAACCACCCAAGCCTAATATATATATATATCTTGTAAGCTGCTCTGAGTCCCCTTCAGAGTGAGAAGGGCGGCATATAAATGTCGTAGATAAATAAATAAATAAATGTTTGTTTATATTTATTTATTTACAACATTTCTGCCCCGCCCTTGTCTACCCCCCCCCCTCCGAGGGGGGAGACTCAGAGCGGCTAACACTGGCAACAATCCCAACTGAAACAGGCGGTGGTTCGTCCACTCCTCAAAAAGGTTTCCCTTGACTCCACAGTGCTGAACAACTTCAGACCAATCTCCAACCTCCCTTTCTTGGGCAAGGTGCTGGAGCGGGTGGTTGCCTCCCAGCTCCAAGGTTTTCTAGATGACATCAACTACCTAGATCAGTCACAGTCTGGTTTCAGGCCTGGTCACGGCACCGAGACAGCCTTGGTCGCCTTGGTGGATGACCTCCGTAGAGAGCTGGACAGTGGGAGTGTGACCTTGCTGGTTCTCTTGGACATCTCAGCGGCTTTCGATACCATCGACCATGGTATCCTTCTGGGTCGCCTCTCTGGGATGGGTCTCAGGGGCACGGTTCTGTTGTGGCTCTGGTCCTTCCTGGAGGGACGATCTCAGATGGTGAAGCTGGGAGACGCCTGCTCAGGTCTCTGGCCTTTGACCTGTGGGGTCCCACAAGGTCCCATTCTGTCCCCCATGCTTTTCAACATCTACATGAAACCGCTGGGAGAGGTCATCCGGAGTTTTGGAGTTAGGTGCCACCTCTATGCAGGTGACACACAAACTCTACTACTCATTTCCACCTAATTCCAAGGAGGCCTCTCGGGTGCTGGACGAGTGCCTGGCCACTGTGGCTATCTGGATGAGGAGGAACAAGCTGAAGATCAATCCCGACAAGACAGAGGTCCTTCTGGTCGATCGCAAACCTGACCGGGGTATAGGGTGGCAACCTGTGCTGGACGGGGTTATACTCCCTCGAAGCCACAGGTCCGCAGTTTGGATTCTACATTCTCGCTTGAGGCTCAGGCGTCGGCAGTGTCCGGGAGGGCCTTTGCACAATTAAGACTTGTGCGGCAACTGCGACCGCGAAGGCTTATCTGGCCGGGGTGGTCCATGCCTTGATCACCTCTAGGTTGGACTACTGCAATGCGCTCTACGTGGGGCTGCCCTTGAAAACGGCTCGGAAATTCCAACTGGTTCAACGGGCGGCGGCCAGGATGTTAACTGGCGCTCCTTACAGAGAGAGGTCAACCCTCCTGTTTAAGGAGCTCCACTGGCTGCCATTTACCTTCCGAGCCCAATTCAAGGTGCAGTTGCTTACCTACAAAGCCCTAAACAGTTTGGGACCTGCCTACCTGCGTGATCGCATCTCCGTATATGAACCTACCCGCTCCCTCCGTTCATCCAGATAGGCCCTGCTCGCGATCCCACCTGCGTCGCAGGCTCGTTTGGTGGGGACGAGGGACAGGGCCTTCTCTGTGGTTGCCCCCCGACTCTGGAACACCCTCCCCAAAGACATTAGACTAGCACCCACGTTGGCAGTCTTTAGGAAGAACTTGAAGACCTGGCTATTCGGATGTGCCTTTCCGGAATAGGATAACCCCCAGCACTACGTCCCAGAAGCACTTTATTAGAGTTTAAGACTTCTGCACATTGCACTTGCCCAGAATTCCAACATACCACCGTCACATCCAGCAGTTTTTGACCTGTACCCATCACTGGCCCGGCCTGTTTTTAATGTGTAATAGTGTAATGTTTTTGTCATTGCTTATGTTTTAATTTTTGCTTTGTATTGTATTGTTATTGTTTGCTGTTGTTGTGTTGAGGCCTTGGCCTTTGTAAGCCGCATCGAGTCCTTCAGGAGATGCTAGCAGGGTACAAATAAAGTTTAATAATAATAATAATACTAATAACAATTCGATGCCGCAATATCACAATATAAACAACAATAAAAAAGCATAATACATAACAGATTAAAACAATAACATTAATTATAGCCCTTCTCGCCTGCGTGCGCTGTTGGCCCCCGTTTACTTTCCCTCCCGCTCTTTCCCGCCTCATTCCTCTTCTTTCCCGCAGGCCTGGAAGACGCACCTGATGGGCAGAGACGGCTGCCGGCTGAACCTGCGGCGGACGCAGGTCTTGAACAAGAGCCTGCCGACACAGTCAGTCGCTGGTACGGCAAAGCGGGTATAAGTCCCAATTTGAAGTCGCGCTCCTTTGTTTACAAGCCAAGCCTGGCGGGGACCTCCGCCGGCTTCGGCTCACGACCTCTCTCTCGGTTCCCGCAGGCAGGCCCGCGGCACCGCTCAACCGTTCTGGCCCGGCTGGCGCGAAGCTCCGCTCCCCCTCGGTCGGAAGCAAGATCCCCACCCCGCGAGGAGGCTTGAATAAAAACACTGGCAGAACGTACGCCAAGCGATGACGTGGATCTCTTCTTCGCCCGGGAACCCGTTGGCAGGCGACCGCAGCGGTACCCCCCGCAAACACCACAAACACCAGCCGGCCGCTCTCCACTCGTCCGTCCACACTGGTGCTTTGGTGTGGCCGGGTTGAGCTTGGTCCTTAAAGCCACCTTCCCTTGTCCCTTCTCCCTCGCAGAAAAGCACGGGGAGAAGCAAGCAAAGCCATAGCCCTTCCTTGTTCCTCTTGCCCTTTGGGTCCTCTGGTTTCAACAGAATACACCATAAAACACCCGCCTGGATTCTCAAACCCATTTTCCGGTCATTGGATGCAAGCGGTTGGAACGTGAGATAAGATTTCTAAGGATGTTGCACCCCAGGACAGGAATAATCCTCTGACTTTAAACACCACATGTTGAATAGGGGAAAAAAACAATGCTTTTATTGAAGATAAGTTAAAAAAAAACAAAAAAAAAACAGTAAAGTAAAAGGCACTTTAAAGAAATGGGTAAATCCAATTAGGTAGGAAGATAAGCAGGAACAAATTAGTCTTATTAGCCTTATTTTATTGCATCGTTATATTATTACCGTTACATTCCAGGACCGGAATAATCCCCTGACTTTTAACACCACAAGTTGAATAGGGAAAAAAAAATAAGTAAAGAAACAGCAAAGAAGCACTTTAAAGAAATGGGTAAATCCAATTAGGTAAGAAGATTGATTGATTGAAGAAGATAAGCAGGAACAAATTAGTCCAAGGTAGAGTTCAGCAAAGTCCATAATAGCAAAGTCCACACAACCTTAATACAGGATTGTTGTAGGTTTTTTCAGGCGATGTGGCCATGTTCTAGAGGCATTCTCTCCTGACGTTTCGCCTGCATCTATGGCAAGCATCCTCAGAGGTTGTGGCAAGCAGAACATGGCCATATAGCCCGAAAAAACCTAAAACAACCCATGAAAGCCTTTACATTACATTTTTATTTATATAGATAAGTAAAAAAAAAAAACACCAAAGTAAAAGGCACTTTAAAGAAATGGGTAAATCCAATTAGGTAAGAAGATAAGCAGGACAAATTAGTCTTATCAGCCTTATTTTATTGCATCATTATATTATTACTGTTGCACTTCAGAACAGGAATAATCCCCTGACTTTAAACGCGCAGGTTGAATAGGGAAAAAAATAAGTAAAAAAAGCAAAGTAAGAAGCACTTTAAAGAAATGGGTAAATCCAATTAAGTATGAAGATAAGCAGGAACAAATTAGTCTTATTAGCTTTATTTTATTGCATCATTATATTATTACTGTTGCATTCCAGGACAGGAATAACTCCCTGACTTTAAACACCACAGGTTGAATAGGAAAAAAATCCTTGTATTGAAGATAAGTTTAAAAAAACAGCAAAGTAAGAAGCACTTTAAAGAAATGGGTAAATCCAATTAGGTATGAAGATAAGCAGGAACAAATTACTCTTATTAGCCTTATTTTATTGCATCGTTATATTATTACTGTTGCATTCCAGGACAGGAATAACTCCCTGACTTTAAACACCACACGTTGAATAGGGGGAAAAAACAATGCTTTTATTGAAGATAAGTAAAAAAAAAACCAAAAAAAAAACAGTAAAGCAAAAGGCACTTTAAAGAAATGGGTAAATCCAATTAGGTAAGAAGATAATCCAATTAGGTAAGAAGAAAAAAACGATGCTTTTATTGAAGATAAGTAAAAAAAGCAAAGTAAGAAGCACTTTAAAGAAATGGGTAAATCCAATTAGGTATGAATATAATCCAATTAGGTAACAAGAAAAAATCAGAGCTTTTATTGAAGATAAGTAAAAAAAACAGCAAAGTAAGAAGCACTTTAAAGAAATGGGTAAATCCAATTAGGTATGAAGATAATCCAATTAGGTAACAAGAAAAAATCAGAGTTTTTATTGAAGATAAGTAAAAAAAACAGCAAAGTAAGAAGCACTTTAAAGAAATGGGTAAATCCAATTAGGTAAGAAGATAAGCAGGAACAAATCAGTCTTATTAGCCTTGTTATATTGCATCGTTATATTATTACTGTTGCGTTCCAGGACAGGAAAAAAATCCTGACTTTAAACACCACAGGTTGAATAGGAAAAAGAAATAAGTAAAAAAACAGCAAAGTAAGAAGCACTTTAAAGAAATGAGTAAATCCAATTAGGTAGGAAGATAATCCAATTAGGTAAGAAGAAAAAAACAATGCTTTTATTGAAGATAAGTAAAAAAAAACAGTAAAGTAAAAGGCACTTTAAAGAAATGGGTAAATCCAATTAGGTAGGAAGATAATCCAATTAGGTAAGAAGAAAAAATCAGAGCTTTTATTGAAGATAAGTAAAAAAAAACAGTAAAGTAAAAGGCACTTTAAAGAAATTGGTAAATCCAATTAGGTAGGAAGATAATCCAATTAGGTAAGAAGAAAAAAACGATGCTTTTATTGAAGATAAGTAAAAAAAAGCAAAGTAAGAAGCACTTTAAAGAAATGGGTAAATCCAATTAGGTAAGAAGATAAGCAGGAACAAATTAGTCCAAGGTAGAGTTCAGCAAAGTCCATAAAAGCAAAGTCCACACAACCTTAATACAGGGTTGTTGTAGGTTTTTTCGGGCGATGTGGCCATGTTCTAGAGGTATTCTCTCCTGACATTTCGCCTGCATCTATGGCAAGCATCCTCAGAGGTTGTGGCAAGCAGAACATGGCCATATAGCCCGAAAAAACCTACAACAACCCAGTGATTCCGGCCATGAAAGCATTTACATTACATTTTTATTTATATAGATAAGTAAAAAAAAAAAATAAACACCAAAGTAAAAGGCACTTTAAAGAAATGGGTAAATCCAATTACGTAAGAAGATAAGCAGGAACAAATTCGTCCAAGGTAGAGTTCAGGAAAGTCCATAAAAGCAAAGTCCACACAACCTGAAAACAATCCAGAAAATCAGGAATACATTGATCGAAGGCTTGGGTAAGCAATCATGAAATCCAGGAATCGGAACCATGAAACAAATATCTTAGCATGAAACTTCAAAGCAAGGCTTCCATGAAACAAGGACAAAAACTTGGCGTGATTCTAAATGATGCTTCATCTGACTACACATCCCAAAATTGAGACTTTTATCCTCTCGTTAGCTAGATCACTAGCTTTAGTTGAGGCTTTGTTGTTTTCTGTCGAAGCCTGGCAGAACGCCTAAGCCATTGCTCAGCTTTCCTGTTTTGTTTTATCTGTTCTTAATCATAGAATAGAATCATAGAATCAAAGAGTTGGAAGAGACCTCATGGGCCATCCAGTCCAACCCCCTGCCAAGAAGCAGGAATATTGCATTCAAATCACCCCCGACAGATGGCCATCCAGCCTCTGCTTAAAAGCTTCCAAAGAAGGAGCCTCCACCACACTCCGGGGCAGAGAGTTCCACTGCTGAACGGCTCTCACAGTCAGGAAGTTCTTCCTCATGTTCAGATGGAATCTCCTCTCTTGTAGTTTGAAGCCATGGCTCCATTGCGTCCTAGTCTCCAGGGAAGCAGAAAACAAGCTTGCTCCCTCATCCTCCCTGTGGCTTCCTCTCTCATATTTATACATGGCTATCATCTCTCAGCCTTCTCTTCTTCAGGCTAAACATGCCCAGTTCCCTAAGCCGCTCCTCATAGGGCTTGTTCTCCAGATCTTTTATCATTTTAGTCGCCCTCCTCTGGACACATTCCAGCTTGTCAATATCTCTCTTGAATTGTGGTGCCCAGAATTGGACACAATATTCCAGGTGTGGTCTAACCAAAGCAGAATAGAGGGGTAGCATTACTTCCCTAGATCTAGACACTATGCTCCTCTTGATGCAGGCCAAAATCCCATTGGCTTTTTTTGCTGCCACATCACATTGTTGGCTCATGTTCAACTTGTTGTCCACGAGGACTCCAAGATCTTTTTCACACGTACTGCTCTCGAGCCAGGCATTGTCCCCCATTCTGTCTCTTTGCATTTCGTTTTTCCTGCCTAAGTGGAGTATCTTGCATTTGTCACTGTTGAACTTCATTTTGTTAGTTTTGGCCATTCATCTCTCTAATCTGTCAATCTTGTCTATTTATTATTCATTATTTTTATTATTTCTACCCCATCTCTACCCCCGAAGGGGGACTCAGGACGGCTTACATTTGGCAACGATTCGATGCCACTACATATAATCAATTGTAATAATACAACAATTAATATACATAATTAAAACAGTACATAAACCATTAATTAAAACAACAATACAGTATCATCAGCTATCTCTTGGCTCATTATCTACTTGTTCATTAATTTTTGCAGCTGGGCCAGGTGTCGAGCTATTTTCATGTTATTATATCATATTAGTATTTCATTATTAGTCTTATATTGCATCATTATATTATTACTCTTGCACTCCAGGACAGGAATAATCATCTGACTTTAAACACCACACGTTGAATAAGGAAAAACAATCCTTTTATTGAAGATATGTAAAATAAAATAAAAACAAAGTAAGAAGCACTTTAAAGAAATGGGTAAATCCAATTAGGTAAGAAGATAAGCAGGAACAAATTAGTCCAAGGTAGAGATCAGCAAAGTCTATAAAAGCAACTCTTCCCTTGTGTGGATTTTTGGGGTTTCTGCTGTTTCTTTTTTTTTTTTGGGGGGGGGGGGGGGTTGAGTGGAGAACATAAATTGGACTATTGGGTGTCTTGTGTCCAAATTTGGTGTCAATTCCCCCAGTGGTTTTTGAGTTCTGTGAATATCACAAACGAACATTACATTTTCTATATATATAAATTTGTTAGGGGCATCCAACGAGGAAACAAAACTCAAACCCCCCCCCCCCCAACGAAACTTAACCAAAATTCCCATGCCCATAACACAACCCACAAGGTACAAACATATCTACTCAAAATGAAAAACAACACAACAACACACTCACAAAACGGCAAAACAACAAAACTCAAAAATCCCCCAACGAAACTTAACGAAAATCCCTGTGCCCATAACACAACCCACAAGGTACAAACATATCTACTCAAAATGAAAAACAACACAACAACACACAAAACGGCAAAACAACAAAACTCAAAACCCCACGCTCCATCACTCCCCCCGCCGCTGCACACACACACGCAACCCCACGCTCCATCACTCCCCCCACCGCCGCACACACACGCAACCCCACTCCCCCCGCCGCCGCACACACACACGCAACCCCAGGCTCCATCACTCCCCCCGCCGCCGCACACACACACGCAACCCCACGCTCCATCACTCCCCCCGCCGCCGCACACACACACGCAACCCCACGCTCCATCACTCCCCCACCCCAATCTTACCTCCTTTTACTTCAGGCCACCTCCAAACCCCGCCCCGCCCCTTCCCGCCCTGTCAAAATCTAGGAAAGACAGGAAGGAAGGAAGGAAGGAAGGAAGGAAGGAAGGAAGGAAGAGAAAGGGAGGTAAAGAAAAAGGGGGAAGGAAGGAAAGTTAGAGGAAGAAGAAAAGGAAAGAAAAGGAAAGATGGAAGGAAAGAAAAGAGAGACAGCAGAAGAGAAAGAAAAAGGGGGAAGGAAGGAAAGAGATAGAGAAAGAAGAGGAGAAGGAAAGATGGGAAGGAAGGAAGGAAGGAAGGAAGGAAGGAAGGAAGGAAGGAAGGAAGAGGGAAGATTGGCCACAGCAACACGTGGCGGGTAAAGGTTGTTATTTCTATGATTATTATTATGCTATTGTTCCTATGAGACCCTTTGATAAGTTTTACTATAGGCCACAGCAATGCGTGGCAGGGCACAGCTAGTTATTTATATAGATAAGTAAAAAAAAAAACAGCAAAGTAAGAGGCACTTTAAAGAAATTGGTAAATCCAATTAGGTATGAAGACAAGCAGGAACAAATTAGTCCAAGGTAGAGATCAGCAAAGTCTATAAAAGCAAAGTCCACACAACTCTAATACAATCCAGAAAATCAGGAATACATTGATCCAAGGCTTGGGTAAGCAATCATGAAAGGACAGACAGACTCAAAGATAGATAGACTCAAAAATAGAGATTTATTATTATTATTATTAGATAAACAGACAAACAAATATAAAGATAGATAGGCAAATAGAAAGATAGGTAGGTAGACAGAAAGATGGATGGATGGATTAGATAAACAGACAAACATATAAAGATAGATAGGTAAATAGAGATAGAAATATAGATAGATAGATAGATAGATAGATAGATAGATAGATAGATAGATAGATAGATAGATAGATGATAGAGAGAGAGAGAGAGAGAGAAATGGAAGGATGGATAGAGAGATGGATAGAGAGATGGATAGATAGATGGAGAGAGAGAGAGAGAGATGGATGGATGGATAGATAGATAGAAAGAAAGATAGATGGATAGCTAGATAGATAGATAGATAGATAGGTGGGTGGGTGGATGGATGGATAGATAGATGGATAGATGGGTAGATAGATGGATGGATGGATGGATAGATAGATGGGTAGATGGATGGATGGGTGGGTGGGTGGATGGATGGATAGATAGATGGGTAGATAGATAGATGGATGGATGGATAGATAGATGGAAAGATAAATAGATAGATAGATAGATAGATAGATAGATAGAGATAGAGAGGGGGAGAGAGGGATGGATGGATAGATAGATGGATTGATGGATAGATAGATGAGAGAGAGATGGATGGATAGATGGATGGATAGATGATAGATAGATAGAGAGGGATGGATGGATAGATAAGATAGATGGATTGATGATAGATAGAGATGGATAGAGAGAAAGAGATGGATGGATAGATGATAGATAGATAGATAGAGATGGATAGAGAGAGGGGGGGCGGGATGGATAGATAGATAAGATAGAGAGATGGATGGATAGATAGATGGATGGATGGATGATAGAGAGAGAGAGATGGATAGATAGATGGATGGATGGATAGATGGAGACAGAGAGAGAGAGAGAGATAGAGAGAGAGATGGATAGATAGATGGAGAGAGAGAGAGAGAGATGGGTTGTGAAGCCGTGTGGACTCGGGTTCAAAGCAGGGGGCGGTGTGGAAGGTCCAGAAGAAACCGGAAGAGGCGGGGAATTGGGCGGGATTGACAGCTTCACGTAAAGAAAGAAGATGGGAAGGCCCTGACTGGTGGGAAGGCCTAGAGCGGAAGAGGCGGGGAATTGGGCAGGATTGACAAGAAGCAGAGGAGGAATTGCACGAACCTGATTGGAGGCGACAAGGAGAAGAAGCGGAAGAGGCCTAGAGCGGAAGGCCTAGAGCAGTAGGAAAGCCTAGAGCGGAAGAGACGGGGGATTGGGCAAGATTGACAGCTTCAAGTAAAGGAAGAAGACGGGAAGGCCTAGAGCGGAAGAGGCGGGCGATTTGCTGAGATTGACAGCTTCAAGTAAAGGAAGAAGATGGGAAGGCCTAGAGCGGAAGAGGCGGGCGACTTGGTGAGATTGACAGCTTCAAGTAAACGAAGAAGATGGGAAGGCCTAGAGCGGAAGAGGCGGGCGATTTGGCGAGATTGACAGCTTCAAGTAAAGGAAGAAGACGGGAAGGCCTAGAGCGGAAGAGGCGGGCGATTTGCTGAGATTGACAGCTTCAAGTAAAGGAAGAAGATGGGAAGGCCTAGAGCGGAAGAGGCGGGCGACTTGGTGAGATTGACAGCTTCAAGTAAACGAAGAAGATGGGAAGGCCTAGAGCGGAAGAGGCGGGCGATTTGGCGAGATTGACAGCTGCAAGTAAAGGAAGAAGATGGGAAGGCCTAGAGCGGAAGAGGCGGGGAATTGGGCCAGATTGACAGTTTCAGGTAAACAAGAGAGGAAGGCCCTGACTAGTAAGAAGGCCTAGAGCGGAAGAGGCGGGGCATTGGGCAGGATTGACAGCTTCAAGTAAAGGAAGAAGATGGGAAGGCGTAGAGCGGAAGAGGCGGGCAATTTGGTGTGATTGACAGTTTCTAGTAAACAAGGAAGAGAGGAAGGCCTTGGCCGGAAGAAAGGCCTAGAGCGGAAGAGGCGCGGGATTGGGTAAGATTGACAGGAAGCTGAATCTGATTGGTGGAGCCAGGGAGAGCAAGCGGAAGTGGTGGCAGTGTCCAAGATGGCGTCCTCTGAGGGAGAAGAGGAGGCGGCGGCGGAGTGGCGCGGCGGAGACGGCCGGGAGCTGTTCCTTCGCGGCGGGGCGGAGCTGGAGCGGAGCGTGAAGGAGGCAGGCGGGCGCCTCCCGGCGTGGGTAGGCCGTGCGGGGTCGGCGTTGCGCGGCCTGGAAGTGCGAGGCGGCTGCGCGGCGCTGAGAGAGCCCGGCCCGGCCTTGTCCCTCCTCTCGGGCCTCCAAGCCCTGGCCCTCCCAGACTGCGGCCTCGGCCCCGCCGGGCTCTCCTCTGCCGGCCGCCTCTTCCCGCCTTCCCTCCGCACCCTCGATCTCTCCGGCAACGCCCTTGAGGCGCTCCCGGCCGAGCTGGGCGGCCTGCTCCACCCCAACCCGCCCGGAGACAAGAAACCGCTCCTCCCGGCGCTGCGCCTCCTCAACCTGCGCCGCAACCGCCTCCAAGAGATGGGGCCCGGCCTGGGCCAACAAGCCCCGGCCCTCCAGGAGCTGCTCCTCGGCGGGAACCGGCTCACCGCCCTCCCCGGCGGGCTGCTCCCCTCCCATACGGCCGGGCCCGCCCCCTTCCCGCTCCTCAGCACCCTCGAGGCCGCCGGGAACCAGATCCAGCACCTCGGCCCCGACCTCGCCCGCCTCCCCGCCCTCAAGGTATTCATTTAATGTATTGTGAGGCAGTGTGGAGGTTGTAAGGTTCCACCACACACAGCAACAGAGAGTTCCACTGCTGAACATGTATAAATATGTGAGAGGAAGCCACAGGGAGGAGGAGGGAGCAAGCTTGTTCTCTGCTGACCTGGAGACTAGGATGTGAAACAATGGCTTCAAACTACAAGAGAGGAGATTCCATCTGAACCTGAGGAAGAACTTCCTGACTGTGAGAGCCGTTCAGCAGTGGAACTCTCTGCCCCGGAGTGTGGTGGAGGCTCCTTCTTTGGAAGCTTTTAAGCAGAGGCTGGATGGCCATCTGTCAGGGGTGATTTGAATGCAATATTCCTGCTTCTTGGCAGAATGGGGTTAGGCTGGATGGCCCACGAGGTCTCTTCCAACTCTTGGATACTAAGACTATAGACAGGACATAAATTCTGTGTGCCCAACGGATGCTCAAGTCCTATTACATATAATAGTATAGTAAAATACTATACAATACAAATACAAAATACAAAAACCTACTAAAACCAAGCTCTGCTCCCATATCAAAGACACAACGGGCATCAGAAATTGCTTGCACAAACGTCTCAGGGTCTGTACAGCCACTTCCAACGCTGCAGCTGCCTCAGACTAAAGGCCTTTGGATTTTCTCAAGACAGAGTCTTTAGATTACTAGGTTCTTGTGGGTTTTTTCCGGCTATAGAGCCATGTTCAAGAGGCATTTCTCCTGACGTTTTGCCTGCATCTATGGCAAGCATCCTCATAGGGACCACCAAACGCAGCGCCCAAACTTCTCTACTCTTCATTTGTTCCTTCTTCATCTCTTTATCTCCTTCTCTCCCTTCTTCCTTCTCTGCCCTTCTTTCTTTCCTTCTTCATCTCCTTCCCTCTTTCTCTCCTTCCTTCTCTTCTTTCCTTCACTGCCTTTCTTTCCTTCCTTCTTCATCTCCTTCCCTCTTTCTCTCCCTCCTTCTTTTCTTCTTTCCTTCTCTATCCTTGCTTTTTCCTTCCTTCCCTCCCTGCCCACGCCGCCGGGCCCGCCCCCTTCCCGCTCCTCAGCACCCTCGAGGTCGCTGGGAACGAGATCCAGCACCTCGGCCCCGACCTCGCCCGCCTCCCTGCCCTCAAGGTATTTATTTAATGTATTGTGAGGCAGTGTGGAGGCTGTGAGTCTCCACCACACTCTGCAGCAGAGAGTTCCACTGCTGAACAGCTCTCACAGCCAGGAAGTTCTTAGAATCCTAGAGTTGGGATGATGGCCCACCAGGGCAATCCTCATAAAACTAGCACATTTTGCAACACATGGATGCAATTAATTAAGAAAAGCAGAGTCAAAATTGCACATTAACTCTGACATGTATTGTCAAAGGCTTACATGCCTGGAATCCCTGGAGTGTTGTGTGATTTTTGGACTTTATGAATGTTTTCCAGCATAGAACATAACCATAACAGCCCAGAAACCACACCACTCCAGTTTTGCAATAACTACCCAGAGCATTTAATAACTGTCACAAGCCAATTTAAGTTAAAAAGAGAAGTAATAAGATGTAAATTTGAACCAGAAAGACTCTTAGCTAAAGAGTTAACATAAATACTAAACAAAAAAAGGTGCACTAGCACACAACCTTGTCTTCCAACTGCATTTGTCGGGATGGCCTTGGTCTAATGGCCTAGCCTGTTACATCTCACTTTCAAACATGTTTTTTGCATAAGGGTACAGATCAAAATCTACAGGTGCCTGTCAATATTAGTTATTTCCAATTTCTGCCACAATCTGTCTCAGGGAATCATATCAATTGCAGACTTAAAGTCAATGAAGGTTGTATAAAGGGCTCCCTTGGTCCTAGATGAAGCCCAGACTCTGCTTCAATGTCTCCACCACACACTGCAGCAGAGAGTTCCACTGCTGAACAGCTCTCACAGTCCTGCTGGACCATCGTCCAGCTCTCCCAGCCAGGAAGTTCTTAGAATCCTAGAGTTGGGAGAGACCTGGTGGGCCATCATCCAGCCCAACCCCATTGGCTGTCCAGCCTCTGCTTCAAAGCCTCCACCACACTCTGCAGCAGAGAGTTCCTCTGCTGAACAACTCTCCCAGTCAGGAAGTTCTTAGAATCCTAGAGTTGGGAGAGACCTGGTGGGCCATCATCCAGCCCAACCTCATTGGCTGTCCAGCCTCTGCTTCAAAACCTCCACCACACTCTGCAGTAGAGAGTTCCTCTGCTGAACAGCTCTCACAGCCAGGAAGTTCTTCGAATCTTAGAGTTGGGAGAGACCTGGGGGGCCATCATCCAGCCCAACCAATTGGACCATTTGAAGCTTCCAAGCCGCCTTCAAAGGCAACCGCCCTGTTCGGCCTTGCGACTGACCAGGAGGACCTTTGTCTTGTCTGGATTCAATCTCAATTTGTTAGCCCTCATCCAGTCCGACACAGCAGCCAAGCACCGGTTCAGGACCTGAACAGCCTCCTTAGTAGTAGGTGGGAAGGAGTGAAGTTAGGAGGGAAGGTATGCCCTGCACCAGTGGTTCTCCACTTGTGGGTCCCCAGGTGTTTTGGCCTACAACTCCCAGAAATCCCAGTTTACCATCAGTTAGGATTCTGGGAATTGAAGGCTGTATCTACAGCAGGCATCCTCAGAGGTTGTAAGGTCTGTTCGCCCAACTCTCTATCTAATGTTGCAGTTTCTGACTCCTCTGACCGATCTTGAAGCCTTGCACTTTGATGTTTCTCCTGATGTTTTGCCTGCATCTATGGCAGGCATCCTCAGAGGTTGTGAGGTCTCTTTGCCCAACTCCTTATCTAATGCTGCGGTTTCTGACTCCTCTGACCGACCTCAAAGCCCTGCACTTTCAAGTCAGCATATTGCAATGGCTGTGCAATATGGCCATGTTCCGGAAACATTCTCTCTTGACATTTCGCCTGCATCTATGGCAGGCATCCTCAGGTGTTGGGAGGTCTGAGGGAAACTAGAAAAATTGGGTTTATATATCTGTGGAATAATCTCCTGGGTGGGCGAAAGAACTCTTGTCTGTTTGAGACAAGTATGAATGTTTCAATTGGCCAGAGGAGCCAGAAACTGCAACATTAGATAAGGAGTTAGGAGAGAATGCTTCTGGAACATGGCTAGACGGCCCGAAAAACCTACCACAAACCAATGATGAGTTTGGGGAACTGACTCACGAACCTGGGAATTGTAGTTCACCCTGCACCCAGAGCAAACTTCCCTTGCTCTTCTGTGCAGTACCAAGAACAGAAGAGCAAGGGAGGAGAACGCCTTGGGGGCAAATAAGACGTGGTGTAGCAAGCTGGAGTTGAGGATGAGGGGAAACAAAGATCGGCCACACAGTCCTAGGGTAGACTTTGTGGAGGCCAAATATTAATGTTCTCCCCCCCCCCCCCCCCAATATAGATCTTGGACGTGTCCGATAACAAGCTCTCCGAGATCCCCGTGGAACTGGCCGACTGCCCCAAGCTGAAGGACGTCAACTTGAAAGGCAACGCCCTGAAGGACAAGCGGCTCGAGAAGATGGTGAATGGCTGCCAGACCAAGTCGGTCTTGGAGTACTTGCGTAAAGGGAAAGGCAAGCCGGACGGCGCGGAAAGGGAAGAGCCGAGGAAGAAGAAGCGGGAGAGGAACAGGAAGAAGGCCGACGGCGACGAAGAGGTGGGTGAAACCCAGAAGCTGCTGCTGAAAGTCCTGCACATCGCCGAGAACCCGGCGCCACTCGTAGTCCAGGCCAGCCCCGGCGTCAAAGAAGTCCGCCCGTACATCGTGTGCTGTGTGGTGAAAGGCATGGACTTGAGCCCAGGAAACGCCTTGAAGAGGTTCCTTTCCGTTCAGGTAGGCCGATCATCTGTCTGGAGTGGTCTGGGGAGCTCTCCCAACCCAAGTTGTATGACGTGGGTGAAGGAATAATAGTTGAGATGCTTAACAATTGAGGGTTTCTTTTTCAGACCAAGCTGCACGAGGACGTCTGTGAGAAACGGACAGTCGCCACCATTGCCACACACGACTTGCGATTGGTAAAAGGCCCCCTCTTGTATGATGTTCGGCCACCAGACGATTTGAAGGTAACGTGTGATAGCAGGAAGCATCTCCTTAAGTGCAGGTCACAAGGTGACAACTTGAGTTGTTGTAGGTTTTTTGGGCTGTATGGCCATGTTGCAGTTATCTAATGTTGCAGTTGTAAGGGCTCTTTGCCCAACTCCTTATCTAATGTTGCAGTTTCTGGCTCCTCTGACCGACCTTGAAGCCCTGCACTTTGCAAGTCAGCATATTGCAATGGGTGTGAAATATGGCCATGTTCCAGAAGCATTCTGTCCTGATGTTTCACCTGCATCTACAGCAGGCATCCTCAGCGGTTGTAAGGTCTACTTGCCCTACTTCTTCTCTAATGTTGCAGTTTCTGGCTCCTCTGGCCGACCTTGAAGCCCTGCACTTTGCGAGTCAACATATTGCAAGGGATGTGAAATATGGCCATGTTCCAGAAGCATTCTCTCCTGATGTTTTGTCTGCATCTATGGCAAGCATCCTCAGAGGTTGTAAGATCTCTTTACCCAACTCCTTATCTAATGTTTCTGGCTCCTCTGACCAACCTTGAGGGAAGGCCGACGTTTGCCCACGCCTGTCAGCCAGAGCACAAGACTAGAGCACAAGTTGGCCCAACTCCTTATCTAATGTTGCTTTTTCTGTCTCCTCTGACCAACCGTGAAGCCCTGCACTTTGCAAGGTCAGCATATTGGAATGGGTGTGCAATATGGCCATGTTCCAGAAGAATTCTCTTCTGATGTTTCGCCTGCATCTATAGCAGGCATCCTCAGAGGTTGCAAGGTCTCTTCGCCCAACTCCCTATCTAATGTTGCAGTTTCTGGCTCCTCTGACCGACCTTGAAGCCCTGCACTTTGCGAGTCAACATATTGCAAGGGATGTGAAATATGGCCATGTTCCAGAAGCATTATCTCCTGATGTTTCACCTGCATCTATGGCAAGCATCCTCAGAGGTTGTAAGGTCTCTTCGCCCAACTCCTTATCTAATGTTGCAGTTTCTGTTTCCTGTGACCAACCTTGAAGCCCTGCACTCTGCAAGTCAGCATAGTGCAAGGGGTGTGCAATATGGCCATGTTCAAGAAACATTCTCTTCTGATGTTTCACCTGCATCTACAGCAGGTATCCTCAGAGGTTGTAAGGTCTCTTCACCCAACTCCTTATCTAATGTTGCAGTTTCTGGTTCCTCTGACCAACCTTGAAGCCCTGCATTCTGCAAGTCAGCATATTGCAAGGGGTGTGTAATATGGCCATGTTCCAGAAGCATTCTGTCCTGATGTTTCGCCTGCATCTATAGCAGGCATCCACAGAGGTTGTAAGGTCTCTTCGCCCAACTCCCTATCTAATGTTGCAGTTTTTGGCTCCTCTGACCGACCTTGAAGCCCTGCACTTTGCAAGGTCAGCATATTGCAAGGGGTGTGTAATATGGCCATGTTCCAGAAGCATTCTGTCCTGATGTTTCACCTGCATCTACAGCAGGCATCCTCAGTGGTTGTGAGGTCTCTTCGCCCAACTCCTTATCTAATGTTGCAGTTTCTGGCTCCTCTGACCGACCTTGAAGCCCTGCACTTTGCAAGTCAGCATATTGCAAGGGGAGTGCAATATGGCCATGTTCCAGAAGCATTCTGTCCTGATGTTTTGTCTGCATCTATGGCAGGCATCCTCAGAGGTTGTAAGGTCTCTTCGCCCTGCTCCTTATCTAATGTTGCAGTTTCTGCACTTTGCAAGTCAGCATATTGCAAGGGGTGTGACCCTGGGGGGGGGGGTCATGAGGGGGTGTCAGAAGCGTCGCCAAAGACCATCAGAAAACACAGTATTTTCTGTTGGTCATGGGGGTTCTGTGTGGGAAGTTTGCCCCAATTTTATCGTTGGTGGGGTTCAGAATGCTCTTTGATTGTAGGTGAACTATAAATCCCAGTAACGACAACTCAAATGTCAAAGTCTATTTCCCCCAAACTACATTTGTGTTCATATTTGGGCAAATGGCGTATTCGTGCCAAGTTTGGTCCAGATCCATCATTGTTTGAGTCCACAGTGGTCTCTGGATGGAGTTGAACTACAACTCCAAAACTCAAAGTCAATGCCCACCAAACCCTTCTAGTGTTTTCTGTTGGTAATGGGAGTCCTGTGTGCCAAGTTTGGGTCAATTCCATCATTGGTGGGGTTCAGAATGCTCTTTGATTGTAGGTGAACTATAAATCCCAGCAACTACAACTCCCAAATGACAAAATCAATTTTTTGAGTGATGGTCACTCATTGGGTGGTTAGGTGTTTTGTGTCCAAATTTGGTGTGAATTCGCCCACTGGTTTTTGAATTATGTTAATCCCACAAACGAATATAATATTGTTATTTATATAGATGACTAGCTGTACCTGCCATGCATTGCTGTTGTCAACCTTCCCTCTCTCTCTCTCTCTCTCTCTCTCTCTCTCTCATTTTTTCCTACCCTTCCTTCCCTCCTTCTTTTCTGCCGTCCCTCTTTTTCTTTCCCTTTTTCTTTCTTCCTTCTCTACCTGTTTCTTTTCTTACTTCCTTTGCTCTTTGGTACCATCCTTCCTTCTCTCCTTCCTTCCCTCCCTCATTCTCTCCTTCGTTCCTTCTCTCCTTCCTTCCCTCTCTCACTTTTTTATTACCTTCTCTCCTTCCCTCTTTCTCTCCCTCCTTCGCTCATTCCTTCTCTACCCTTCTTTCTTTCCTTCCTTCTCTCCTTCCTTCCTTCTCTACCCTTCTTTCTTTCCTTCTTCATCTCCTTCCTTTTTCCCTCTTTCTCTCCTTCCTTCTCTATCCTTCTTTATCTCCTTCCCTCTTTCTCTCCCTCCTTCTCTCCTTCCTTCCTTCTTTTATGTGTGCATATGTATATATGTGTGTTTGTGTGTGTATATATATGTGGTTTTGTGCATGTGTTGTAATGTATTTTTGTTTTTCTGGCTCTTTAAGTCCCTTCTGCTGTGTTTATCAGTGTTTTTGTGAGTGATGGTCACTCGTTGGCCTGAGAGGTGTCTTGTGTCCAAGTTTGGTGTCAATTCATCCAGTGGTTTCGGAGTTCTGTTAATCCCACAAATATTACATTTTTATTTATATAGACTAGCTGTCCCCTGCCACGCTTTGCTGTGGCCCACATGGGGGTTTTGTGTGGGAGGTTTAGCCCAATTCTACCGTTGGTGGAGTTCAGAATGCTCTGTGATTGTAGGTGAACTATAAATCCCAGCAACTACAACTTCCAAATGTCAAGATTCTATTTTCCCCAAACTCCACCAGTGTTCACATTTGGGCATATTGAGTATTCTTGTAGAGTTTGGTCCAGATCCATCATTGTTTGAGTCCACAGTGATCTCTGGATGTAGGTGAACTACAACTCTAAAACCAAAGGACACTCCCCTCCAAACCCTTCCAGTGTTTTCCGTTGGTCTTGGGAGAACTGTGTGCCAAGTTTGGTTCAATTCCATCGTTGGTGGGATTCGGAATGCTCTTTGATTGTAGGTGAACTACAAATCCCAGCAACTACAACTCCCAAATGACAAAATCTTTTTTTTTTTTTTAGTGAAGGACATACATTGGGTTATTAGGTGTCTTGCGTCCAAATTTGGTGTCAATTCATCTAGTGGTTTTTGAGTTCTGTTAGTCCCACAAACAAACATAACATTTTTATTTATATAGATAACTAGTTGTACCCGCCATGCGTTGCTGTTGTCAACCTTCCCTCCCTCTTTCTCTCCTTTTTTCCTACCTGTCCTTCCCTCTTTCTTTCCTGCCTTCCCTCTTTTTCTTTCCCTTCTTCTTTCTTCCTTCTCTACCTATTTCTTTTCTCACTTCCTTTGCTCTTTGGTACCATCCTTCCTTCTCTCCTTCCTTCCCTCCCTCGTTCTCTCTTTCGTTCCTTCTCTCCTTCCTTCCCTTTCTCACTTTTTTATTTTCTTCTCTCCTTCCTTCCTTCTCTACCTTTCTTTATTTCCTTCTCTCCTTTCCTCTTTCTCTCCCTCGTTCGCTCCTTCCTTCTCTACCCTTCTTTCTTTCCTTCCTTCTCTCCTTCCCTCTTTCTCTCACTCCTTCTCTCCTTCCTTCTCTACCCTTCTTTCTTTTCTTCTTTATCTCTGTAAAGACGTATCAATGCCACCAATAAAATGTAAAGACGTGCGTTAATCCCACCAAATGGGACCACCAAAAATGTAAGGAAGTTTCTAGACTGCTATTTAATTAAACTGCCACCAATATTTTTAGAGACGCTGGTCTTAAAGTCTCTGTTTATCCCTATTTGCGTTGTGAGGTAACTTTGGTAGAGTGGAATGCACCGAACGTAAAATCAATGGAGATGAGGCAGGTTTAAAATAACAAAGAGAACAAGTTTATTGTTAACAAAGCGTAATTGTTGCAATATTGAGATGTTGAGCTTGGCATATGCTTGATGGTTACAATATGGCTTGGTTGAGATACATTCAGGCTTTAGATGTTACAATCTTATAAACTCCTTCTACAGTGAAGTGCTTTATTATTTCAGTGTTCCTTGTTGTGAATATTCTCACTGTTTGTCCTATACCGGATCAAACCACTGATCTCCAGTCTTCCACTACTGGAGATCCTAAAACCCCCTCTGTTAGATTCTTTTTAACTCAAGCAATCTAACGAGGTTTCTCCTTCAGCTCCCTTGCTGAAGAAATATTCACAAATACTAAGAACTAACTGAATTTACACTGCTTCACACCACAGAGTCCTAACTGACTCTGCCCTCTTCTCAGGGTCTCTTCCTCCTGACCAAACTACTTTTCCAGAGTCCTATCTGACTCTGCTCCTCCTCTCAGGGTCTCATCCTCCTGACTGACTATTACTTTTCCAGAGTCCTTTCTGACTCTGCTCCTCCTCTCAGGGTCTCATCCTCCTGACTGAAACTTAACTGTCACTTTCAAACCTTTTTCTCCTTAAGCTCCGCCCACCTCCTCTTCTGCCTTGTCACCATGGCAACCTATCTCTCACAGCTAGGACATGGCAACCAATGTAAAACATAAATACAGTTTAAACACAGTATAATAAACACTTTATAATAAACATTTCTCTACAATCTCCTTCCCCCTTTCTCTCCCTCTGTCTCTCCTTCCTTCCTTCTCTAACCTTCTTTCCTTCCTTCCCTCTTTCTCTCTCTCCTTCTCTCCTTCATTCCTTCTCTACCCTTCTTTCCTTCCTTCTCTCCTTCCCTCCTACTCTCCTTCCTTCCTTCTCTACCCTTCTTTCCTTCCTTCTCTCCTTCCCTCTTTCTCTCCCTCCTTCTCTCCTTCCTTCCTTCTCTACCCTTCTTTCTTTCCTTCTTCATCTTCTTCCCTCCTTCTCTCCTTCCTTCCTTCTCTATCCTTCTTTCTTTTCTTCTTTATCTCCTTCCCTCTTTCTCTCCCTCCTCTCCTTCCTTCCTTCTCTATCCTTCTTTTTTCCTTCCTTCTCTCCTTCCCTCTTTCTCTCACTCCTTCTCTCCTTCCTTCCTTCTCTACCCTTCTTTCTTTCCTTCTTCATCTCCTTCCTTCCTTTCTCTCACTCCTTCTCTCCTTCCTTCCTTCTCTACCCTTCTTTCTTTCCTTCTACATCTCCTTCCTTCCTTTTTCCCTCCTTCTCTCCTTCCTTCCTTCTCTACCCTTCTTTCTTTCCTTCCTTCTCTCCTTCCCTCTTTTTCTCACTCCTTCTCTCATTCCTTCCTTCTCTACCCTTCTTTCTTTTCTTCTTTATCTCCTTCCCTCGTTCTCTCCCTCCTTCTCTCCTTCCTTCCTTCTCTATCCTTTTTTTTCCTTCCTTCTCTCCTTCCCTCTTTCTCTCCCTCCTTCTCTTCTTCCTTCGCCTAGAGCATTCTCGGATGGAGGGCGATTAATAAGTAATTAAAGATGATGATGATGATGATGATGATGATGATGATGATGATGAAAAGCAGTTTTCCTTTTCCTTTCCTCGGTTCCTTCCCAGGAGAACCAAAAAGAAGTGCCAGTCGTTTCTCCGCCACTTCTGGGCTGTTTGAATGCCAGTTCGGGAAATGACACTGACGCCCAAAAGTGTCTTGCCTCTTGAGGTGGCACGGGCATTTTTCGTTCTCCGCAAAATTATCCTTGACTTATCCAAACCCATGATTTCGACCTCCAATCCTACCCATATGTGTGTTGCAGATCACTCCCTTGGGCCGGAAAGAAGTGAAGGCGAAAGACCTCCTCCGGCAGCTACAGTCCGAAGCTGAGGAGCAGCGGAAACAAAAGAAGAGGCAGAACATCTCCGGATTGCACAGGTCCGTGCTCCCCTTCGGGCAGGTCTCGGGCCTTGAGGCACTTCCTTGGGGGAGAAAGGGGGGACCACAGGCAAGGCCTTACCATCTGTGGCTCCAGTATCACCAAGGCAGAAAGGCATCATTAGGCTTCTTTAGGTTCGGTTCGTAAAAAACCTTTTTGTTTGAATTCTTCTTTGGTGATTTCTCCCTTTTTCCACTTCTTGTGCATGTCTCTTTTGTGTTTTAGCACAGTTAGAAGTTCTTTGGACATCCATTCTGGCAGGGATTGAACCCACGTACCTATGCTTATGAGGCCGACACGCTCTACTTGAACCACGCTAGCCCTGTAGTAAAACTAAGTCAGAACTTATACTTCAGTGGGAAGCCAGTTTTTCTTTTTCCTGTAGTGGGGTCAGTCTAGCCCTGATTATCCCAGAACTTGAAGACATCCCTTCCTTTATCCATCCCTTTAGAGTCCCCTAGGATTGCTGCTAAGGTACTTTGGGAAACTACGTCTCTCATGTATAGAAAAGTTATGAAATTTGGTGAGCTAACAGTGACCCATGTGTTCTACCACTGTAGCAAGTTTCATCACGATTGGTCTAAAAATGAGAGAGGGACAATCCCCTGAAGTTTCCCCAAGGGAGGAGATTGCACTGCCTGGGGGAATTCTTTGTTGGGAGGTGTTAGATGGCCTTGATTGTTGTTTATTATTCATTCAGTTGCTTCCCACTCTTCGTGGACCAACACAATCCAAATGATCCTTTAGTGACTGAGATTGCTTGGAGGAGATTGCACTGCCTGGGGGAATCCTTTGTTGAGAGGTGTTAGATGACCTTGATTGTTGTTGTTTATTCATTCAGTCACTTCCCACTCTTCGTGGACCTACACAATCCAGACAATCCTTTAGTGCCTGAGATTGCTCGGAGGAGATTGCACTGCCTGGGGGAATCCTTTGTTGGGAGGTGGTAGATGGCCTTGATTGTTGTTGTTTATTCATTCAGTCGCTTCCCACTCTTCGTGGACCAACACAATCCAGATGATCCTTTAGTGACTGAGATTGCTTGGAGGAGATTGCACTGCCTGGGGGAATCCTTTGTTGAGAGGTGTTAGATGGCCTTGATTGTTGTTGTTTATTCATTCAGTCGCTTCTCACTCTTCGTGGACCAACACAATCCAGATGATCCTTTAGTGACTGAGATTGCTTGGAGGAGATTGCACTGCCTGGGGGAATCCTTTGTTGAGAGGTGGTAGATGGCCTTGATTGTTGTTGTTTATTCATTCAGTCGCTTCCCACTCTTCGTGGACCAACCCAATCCAGACGATCCTTTACTACCTGAGATTTCTCGGTTGAGATTGCACTGCCTGGGGCAATCCTTTGTTGGAAGGTGTTAGATGGCCTTGATAGTTGTTTATTCATTCAGTCACTTCCCACTCTTTGTGGACCAGCCCACGCCTGAACTGGCAAATCCAAGGCTGGAGTTAAAATTGCTGGAAGAAACATTAACAACCTTAGATATGCAGATGATACCACTTTGATGGCCCTGATTAGGTAAAGGTAGAGGTTTTCCCCTGCTGAAGAGCTGCCGTTGTCTGTAGACACCTCTAAGGTCATGTGGCCAGTATGGATTGCCAAAGTAGACCTATTGATCTACTCACATTTGCATGTTTTCGAACTGATAGGTTGGTAGAAGCTGGGGCTAACAGCGGGAGCTCACGCTGCTCCCCGGATTTGAACCTTACAAGGATTTTGCTGACTTCCAGGCAGATAGTTTGGCTGCCATCCCTTTGGTTTCAGAATGGTTAATGCTCAACTTCTCTTGATTCCAAATCCTACCTAGTGTCCTCAAAAGTCTCCTATTTGTGTAGAGGACCATATCGTTGGCATATAATAAGATTTGAATTCATGGGAATGTAGAAGGTTTCAAAGACAAATGAGGGCCCCTATCCCTAGGCTGTATCTGATCCTCCCCATTGGCTTTGCTTCTCTCACTGCCCAGGTATCTTCAGCTACTCAACGGGAAGGAAAACTACCCTTGCCTTGTGGACGCCGAAGGCGCCGTGATTTCTTTTCCGCCAATCACAAACAGCGAGAAGACCAAGGTACCACAAAGTTTGCAAACTTGGCATTCTGGCCACTTGAAGAAGGGAAAAGTGAGAAGGTCCTCCATTGTGTACATGGCAGGGCTCAGGTTGCATTGCACTAGGTGGTCTGTGGTTTGCTCTTCTCCGCACTCGCGTGTCGTGGACTCCACTTTGTGGCCCCATTTCTGAAGGTTGGTGTAGCGAGAGAGAGAGAGAGTCTATTTATTTAAGAAAAACCTCTTTACTCTTATAAGGATTCAGTTTCTTCTTTTATATTAGCTGGGACTTTCTGTACAGGCACTGAGGCACACTTCTGTATAACAAAGTAACACAGTTTATTTATAACTTCTGGCTCCAATGCTTGTGGTTACATTTGTGTTTTGTTGCAATCTTGAGGCTTACAGTCAGTATAATATACTTGGTTTACCCTTCTGAAATAGACTTTCAATGTTTCACATTCACAAACATGTTACTTGCTTTACACACTCTTGACTGAAATTATTTTCTGACTAAAGCACCACTGGCTTTCTTTATGTTCCTTAAAACTTAAGCTCTATTTATCTAACTGCTTCTATATATCAGAAGTCTTTAACACATCTTCATAACTGCTTATTTCTAACAGGAGTTCCTAACTCTTTTCTCTTGCAGAAGTTCCTAACTGTCTCTCACAAACAGGAATCCCTAACTCATCTCACAAACAGCAATTCCTAACTCACTCTTTTGACTCTCTAACTGCCTATTTTTAAACTTTGGCTCCGCCCCTTTGGAATGTTTAACTCTGCTCTTCTTAACTGTCCTTTTGGCCTAGCAACCTGTTCAAATCCTGGGCCTACGCTAATCTGCATGTGATCAATCGGCTTCCATATGCAAATGAATCCTATCTCTGCTGTTGCTACCCTGTCTGTGCCTATTCTTCCCTATCTGCCATATGTAAACATAGAGCTATACACCAAAAATTTAACTTAGAGTAGCAATTTTGCTACAGTTGGCTCTGCATCTCGTGGTGCCTGAATGCAGTCTGTTCAGCCATTGATTGAGATTCTGAGTATTTGCCTGCGACTTTTGGACTCTTGCTTGCTGAGGTGTTCATGCGAGTGTCTCTGTCGATGTTAGACAACTATTTCTTCATTTCTTGGCTGATATCCGAACAGGGGATGGGCCGGAAATGTCACTGCCTTGGTCTTTTTGCTATTGGCTGCTACCCAGGGGACGCCCGGATGTGTTGCGATCCTGCGGGGAGGCTTCTCTCATGTCCGGATCTGTTTGGATATCAGCTGGCATGTTAACGCGATAAATCAAGAAACAGCTTCCTAAGATTTACAGCAATGGTTCTTAACCTGCGGGCTGTGGACCACCCGTGGGCCGTGAGAACGAAAAGCTGGTTCTCGAGCCTCTTTATTTATATTACTAGCTGTACCCGCCACGTGTTGCTGTGGCCAACCTTCCCTCCCTCTTTCTCTCCTTCCTTCCCTCTTTCTATGTAAGATATAAATACAATATTAAATGGAAGGGACAGTCAAGAAGTAACGAGAGAAGGAGGGAAAGAGGGAAGGAAGGAAGGAAGGAAGGAGAGAAGCAGGGAGGGAAAGAAGGAAAGAAAGAAAGATAGAGAAGCAAGAAATGAGAGAAGGAAATAAAAAAGTGAAAGGAAAAAGAGAGTGAAGGAAGGAAGGAAGGAGAGAAGGAACAAAAGATAGGGAAGGAAGGAACCAAATAGCAAAGAAAGGGAGGAAAGAAGCAGGTAGAGATGGAAGAAAGATGAGAGATAGGGAAAGAAAAAGGAAAGGAAGGAAAGAGGGAAGGAGGGGGATGAAGAAAGGAGGGAGCGAAGGAAATGAAGGGGAAGGAAATGAAGAAAGGGAAAGAAGGAGGAAAGGGATAAATAAACTATGTTACTTGGTTGTACACAAGAGTGTCTCATTGCCTGTGAATAAAAGTACAAAGGTTTAACAGCACGCAGAAACTCCCAGCCAATATAAAAGAAGAAACTGAATCAGTATAAGAGCAAAGAGGTTTTTAGTAAGGAAATTCTCTCTCTCCCTCGCCTCAGTCGCCCTTTACCCAAACGGTTCCGGCCCAGCCTACCTATCCGAACGTATCTCTTCCTACGAACCCTCCAGGAAGTTAAGATCATCTGAGGAGGCCCTGCTCTCGATCCTGTGTGCTTTGCAAGCACGCTTGGCAGGGACGAGGGACGGCCTTCTCTGTGGTGGCCCCTCGGCTATGGAAATCCCTGCCTAGGGATATTAGATCAGCTCCCTCCCTCCTGACTTTTCGGAAGAGAGTAAAAACCTAATAATAATAATAATAATAATAGCATCATACATTATGAAAAATACTGGAGCCCCCGGTGGCGCAGTGGGTTAAACTCCTGTGCCGGCAGGACTGAAGACCAACAGGTCGCAGGTTCAAATCCGGGGAGAGAACGGATGAGCTCCCTCTATCAGCTCCAGCTCTTCATGTGTCTATCTAAAATCCTCCCTCCCTGGGATGATTAGGGTTAGGCTTGGGTTTGTCGCCCTTTACCCAACTGGACCTAATAATAATAATAATAATAATAATAATAATAATAATAGCATCGTCCATTATGAAAGATACTGGAGCCCCCGGTGGCACAGTGTGCCGGCAGGTCGCAGCTTCAAATCCGGGGAGAGCACGGATGAGCTCCCTCTATCAGCTCCAGCTCTTCATGTGTCTGTCTAAAATTCTCCCTCCCTGGGTTGATTAGGGTTGGGCTGGGGTTTGTCGCTGTAGCGAAATTGCTACTCTATGTTAAATTTTTTGGTGTATAGCTCTATGTTTACATATGGCAGATAGGGAAGAATAGGCACAGACAGGGTAGCAACAGCAGAGATAGAATTCATTTGCATATGTGAAGCCGATTGGTCATATGCAGATTAGCGTAGGCCCAGGATTTGAAAAGGCTGCTGGGCCAAAATGACAGTTGGGGAGAGCAGAGCTGAACATCCCAAAGGGGCGGAGCCAAGGTTTTTGAAAGAGGCAGTTAGAGTGAGAGAGTTTGAAAATGACAGTTAGGAATCTGTGTGTGAAAATGAGAGTTGGTTTTTTGAGTGCCTGTTAGAAATAAGCAGTTATGAAGATGTGTTAAAGACTTCTGATATAGAGAAGTAGTTAGTTAAATAGAGCTCGAGTTTTAAGGAACATAAAGAAAGCCAGTGTTGTTTTAGTCAGAGTATAATTCAGCCAAGAGTGTGTAAAGCAAGTAACATGTTTGAGAATGTGAAATATTGAAAGTCTATTCAGAAAAGTAAACCAAGTAAATGATACTGACTATAAGCCTCAAGATTGCAACAAAACACAAATGTAACCACAAGCGTTGGAGCCAGAAGTTATAAATAACCTGTGTTACTTTGCTATACACAAGAGTGTCTCATTGCCTGTGAATAAAAGTACAAAGGTTTAACAGCACGCAGAAAGTTCCAGCCAATATAAAAGAAGGAACTGAATCAGTATAAGAGCAAAGAGGTTTTTAGTAAGGAAATCTTCTCTCTCTCCCTCACCTCAGTCGCCCTTTACCCAACTGGACCTAATAATAATAATAATAATAATAATAATAATAATAATAATAATAATAGCAGCATTAATTATGAAAGATACTGGAGCCCCCGGTGGCGCAGTGTGCCGTCAGGACTGAAGACCGACAGGTCGTAGGTTCAAATCCAGGGAGAGCGTGGATGAGCTCCCTCTATCAGCTCCAGCTCTTCATGTGTCTATCTAAAATCCTCCCTCCCTGGGATGATTAGGGTTGGGCTGGGGTTTGTCGCCCTTTACCCAACTGGACCTAATAATAATAATAATAATAATAATAATAATAGTAATAATAATAGGTCGACAGCAAGCTAGACTATTAATTGTCCACTTGTGACACTGATGGGAGTACTTCCTCATTCTTTTGCATGCTGCTGGAAGGTTTTATGACATCGTAAATTAGTTAAATTAGCCTCCCCGCATAAAGCGGTACCTCAATTTCCTCTTGACAGATGCAACTGCCTTTTGGGCTTCATAGGTCAATAGCAAGCTAGACTATTAATGGTCCGCTTCTGACACTGTTGGAGTACTTCCTCATTCTTTTGCATGCTGCTGGAAGGTTTTATGGCGTCATAAATTAGTTAAATTAGCCTCCCCGCATAAAGCGGTACCTCAATTTCCTCTTGACAGATGCAACTGCCTTTTGGGCTTCATAGGTCGACAGCAAGCTAGACTATTAATGATCTTCCTCATTCTTCTGCAGGCTGCTGGAAGGTTTTATGACGTCATAAATTAGTTAAATTAGCCTCCTCGCGTAAAGCGGTACCTCAATTTCCTACTTGACAGATGCAACTACCTTTTGGGCTGCATAGGTCAACAGCAAGCTAGACAAGGATGATAAAACATCAAAACATCCGGGCGTCCCCTGGGCAACGTCCTTGCAGACGGACAATTCCCTCACACCAGAAGCGACTTGCAGTTTCTCAAGTCGCTCCTGACACACTGATTGGTTTTGTCACTTTCCTCTTTTGCAAGTTGGGGAAGACCACCTCCGAGCTCCTCCTGGAAGTGACCAGCGCCACCAGCCTGCAGACCTGCAAGGACATTATGGACACGCTCATTCTGGTAAGGGGTCATCTCTCCCTTCTCCCATTTCCTTGTGGGGTTTTTTTTGGGGCCAGCTGGTAAATCAGCTTGATAAGATCAAAAAGTTGCAAGTTCGAAGCCCCAGGTTGGCGTGAGCTGCCAACTGTCAGCCTAGCTCATTGTTTACCTAAGCAATTCGAAAACGGCTATAGCTGTGTTTAGAGAAATTAGGTACCACTAAAAGCTGGATAATATAAATAAAGTGTTGATATTATTATTATTATTATTATTATTATTATTATTATTAATCAATTTCCCTTGAAATTGCAGAAAATGGCAGAGTTGAACAAATCCACTCTGGAGAACAAGGACGGCGAACCAGGTTCGGATCATGAATCTAACGATATCGCCAACCCTGGAAGCGTCTCCGCCAACTGCCTCCCTCTGGTGCTGGAGCAAGTCCGGGTGGTGGACATGGACGGGAACCTGAAGGTCATCTATCCTTCGAAGACCGACCTCAGCACAGTCTCCTCCCTCGTGACTGTCATCCATTGAGCGCCTTGGGCTTCCTCTGGTTGTGGGGCGTGGGTTGTTCTCCCGCTCTGGGGCAATCCTGAGGAGCTGAAAGCCCGACTCCTGCCACTCGCTCCACCTCCGTGACGCACCCAAGTGTGCGAGGCGGCTCAATGGAAGCACTCTTCTGGGATGAGGGGTGCATCTGCGTGGCAGAATTAACTCAGTTTGATACCACTTTAACTGCCATGGCTCATTGGAATCCTGGGATGGGCACAGCACTCTTTGGTAAAAGCGAAAGACCTCGTAAAACTACGACTCCCCTTACTAGTCCAGGGCAGGAAACGCGGTGTCAAACTGCATTCATTCAACCCTGTAGACGCACCCCTGCTTGGCTGGGACATTCTGGAGAATGAAGATGGATGGATGGATGGATGGATGGATGGATGGATGGATGGATGTTTAGATAGATGGGTGGGTAGGTGTATAGATGATAGATGGACTGGTAAATAGATGGATGGTTAGATGGATGGATGGATGGATGGATAGATGATAGATGGATGGATGATTAGATAGGTGGATAGGTGGGTAGATAGATGGATAGACAGTTGGATAGATAGATGGATGGGTGGATAGGTGTATGGATGGATAGATGATAGATGGATTGGTAAATGGATGGATGGGTGGGTAGATGGATGGATGTTTGGATGGATTGATAGGTGGATGGATGGGTAGGTGGATAGATGATAGATGGATAGGTGGATGGATGGATAGATGGATGGGTAGATGGATGAATTGATAGATGGTTGAATGGGTAGATGGATGGATGGATAGGTGGATAGATGATAGATGGATTGGTAAATAGATGGATGCATAGATGATAGATGGATGGATGGTTAGATAGATGGATAGGTGGATAGATAAATGGATAGATGGTTGGATAGATGGATGGGTGGATAGATGGATTAGTAAATGGATAGGTGGATGGATGGATGGATGGATGGATGGGTGGATGGGTGGATAGATGATAGATGGATTGGTAAATGGATGGATGGGTGGGTAGATGGATGGATGTTTGGATGGATCGATAGGTGGATGGATGGGCAGGTGGATAGATGATGGATGGATGGGTGGATGGATGCGTGGATGGATGGGTAGATGGATGAATTGATAGATGGTTGAATGGGTAGATGGATGGATAGGTGGATAGATGATAGATGGATTGGTAAATAGATGGATGGGTAGATGGATGGATTGATAGGTGGATGGATGGATTGGTGGATAGATGATAGATGGATTGGTAAATAGATGGATGGGTAGATGGATGGATTGATAGGTGGATGGATGGGTAGGTGGATAGATGATTGATGGATGGATGGATGAATAGGTGGAAGGATGGGTGGGCGGGTGGATAGATGATAGATGGATTGGTAAATGGATGGATGGATTGATTGATTGTTTGATAGGTGGATGGATGGATGGATATGTGGATGGGTGATAGATGGATTGGTAGATGGATGGATGGGTAGGTGGATAGATGATTGATGGGTGGAAGGATGGGTGGGTGGATAGATGATAGATGGATTGGTAAATGGATGGATTGATGGATTGATGGATGGGTGGGTGGGTGGGTGGGTGGATATATGGATGGATGAATAGTTGGAAAGATGAATGGGTGGGTGGATGGATGGATTGGTAGATGGATGGATGGGTGGATATTTGGATGGATGGATGAATAGGTGGAAGGATGGGTGGGTGGATAGATGAATTGGTAACTAGATGGATGGATATTTGGATGGATGGATGAATAGGTCAAAGGATGGATGGATGGATAGGTGGATAAATGATAGATGGATTGGTAAATGGATGGATGCATAGGTGGATGGATAGGTGGATGGATGGATATTTGGATGGATGGATGGATGGATGAATAGGTGGAAGGATGGATGGATGGATGGATGATAGATGGATTGGTAAATGGATGGATGGATGGATGGATAGATGATAGATGGATTGGTAAATAGATGGATGGGTGATAGATGGGTAGATGGATGCATGGATGATAGATGGATGGATAGGTGGATGGATGAATAGGTGGAAGTAAGGATGGATGGATGGATGGATGGATAGGTAGATAGATGATAGATGGATTGGTAAATAGATGGATGGATGATTGATAGATAGATAGATAGATAGATAGATAGATAGATGAATAGGTGGAAGTAAGGATGGATGGATGGATAGGTAGATAGATGATAGATGGATTGGTAAATAGATGGATGGATGATGGATGGATAGGTGGATGGATGAATAGGTGGAAGTAAGGATGGATGGATGGATTGGTAAATAGATGGATGGATGATAGATAGATAGATGAATAGGTGGAAGTAAGGATGGATGGATGGGTAGATAGATGATAGGTGGATGGATAGGTGGATGGATGAATAGGTGGAAGTAAGGATGGATGGATAGGTAGATGATAGATGGATTGGTAAATAGATGGACAGGTGGATGGATGGATGGATAGGTGGATTAATGATGGATGGATAGGTGGATAGATGATAGATGGATTGGTAAATGGATGAGTAGATGGATGGATGGATAGGTGGATAGATGACAGATGGATTGGTAAATGGGTAGATAGGTAGGTAGGTAGGTAGGTAGGTAGGTAGGTAGGTAGATAGATAAATAGATGAGTCCCAATTCTCACAAAAGCAACGATTTGAATACAGGATGGAGGAAAGTCGCCCCAAAAACAACTTGAAAGTCAATTTTTTAAAAACCCAGATTGGTTTGCCAAGAAGAGCGGTGTGGCATCCGTGGGGGAAACTCTTCCGTCCTTCTTCCCTGTTGCATTTGACCAGCGCGTCACGTGGGGCCAAAGCCCCAAAGGACCATGAATTCCGCTTGTTCCCCTCTCACCTGGAAGACTTCTTCCAAGAACGGATCAATCACGTGGCATTTGAGCAAATAAAGCAGGAAATCCACCCCTTCGGCCCTTTATTTCATTCTGAGTGAGCTCCCAACCATTTGTCTAGCTGGCTGTCAACCTTTGCAGCTCGAAGGACAGTCGCATCTGTCAAGTAGGACATTTAGGTACCGCTTTATGCGGGGAAGCTAATTTAACCAATTTACGACGTCATAAAACTCTCCAGCAGCGTGCAAACGAATGAGGAAGTACATCGGTGTCACAAGTGGACGGTGAAGCGACAGCTCCCCTGGTGGCCGGAATTCGAAGCATACCCTCATGAAACTGGAAAGTTAAATAGGCTCTGTATGCCTGTCTATATATGTTGTGTGTCTATGGCATTGTATGTTTGCCTTGTATATGTGCGAGGTGAGAAGGGCGGAATACAAACACTGTCAATAAATAAATAAATATAAACACTGTCGATAAATAAATAAATAAAATTAGCCTCCCCGCATAAAGCGGTACCTAAATTTCCTACTTAACAGATGCAACTGTTTTTCAGGCTGCATAGGTCAACAGCAAGCTAGATTATTAATGGTCGGGAGCTCACTCCGACCCAGACTGGCTTCAAACTCATGACCTCTTCATCAGTAGTGATTTAACTAACTGGTAGTCTATTTGTGTGCCAAGTTTGTTCTTGATCTGTCACTGGTGTGGGTCACAGCGGTCTCCGGAAGTAAGTGAAGGGACTACAAGTCCCATCATCCACGATCAGTCCCCCTTCTGCGGATCCCATCGTCTGGTCCATCCTGCCCCAAATTGCACCAAGTTGTAAAGTGGGGCATTGGGCCTCTGTGTGTCAAGTTTGGTCCTGATCCGTCATTGATGTGGGTCACGGTGCTCCAAGGAAGTGAGTTAAAGTACTGCAAGTCCCATCATCCATGGTCCATGCTCCCTCAAACCTCAATTTCCTACATGACAGATGCCTTTCGGGTTGCATAGGTCAACAGCAAGCTGGACTATTAATGTTCTTCCTCATTCTTTTGCATGCTGCTGGAAGGTTTTATGACGTCATAAATTAGTTAAATTAGCCTCCCCGCATAAAGCGGTACCTCAATTTCCTACTTGGCAGATGCAACTGCTTTTCGGGCTGCATAGGTCGACAGCAAGGTAGACTATTAATGGTCCACTTCTGACACTGATGGAGTACTTCCTCATTCTTTTGCATGCTGCTGGAAGGTTTTATGGCATCGTAAATTAGTTAAATTAGCCTCCCTGCATAAAGCGGTACCTCAATTTCCAACTTGACAGATTCAACTGCCTTTCGGGATGCATAGGTCAACAGCAAGCTGGACTATTAATTGTCTTCCTCATTCTTCTGCATACTGCTGGAAGATTTTATGACAAAATAAATTAGTTAAATTTTCCTCCCCGCATAAAGCAGTACCTAAATTTCCTACTTGACAGATGCAACTGCCTTTTGGGCTACATAGGTCGACAGCAAGCTAAACTATTAATGGTCCACTTCTGACACTGTTGGAGTACTTCCTCATTCTTTTGCACGTTGCTGGAAGGTTTTATGGCATCGTAAATTAGTTAAATTAGCCTCCCTGCATAAAGCAGTACCTACATTTCCTACTCTACAGATGCAACTGCCTTTCAGACGACATAGGTCGACAGCAAGCTAGACTATTAATGGTCCAATTCTGACACTGATGGAGTACTTCCTCATTCTTTTGCATGTTGCTGGAAGGTTTTACGACATCGTAAATTAGTTAAACTAGCCCCCCTGCATAAAGCGGTACCTCAATTTCCTACTTGACATATGCAACTGCCTTTCGGGCTGCATAGGTCAATAGCAAACTAGACTATTAATGGTCTTCCTCATTCTTCTGCATGCTGCTGGAAGGTTTTAAGACGTCATAAATTAGTTAAATTCGCCTCTCGGCATAAAGCAGTACCTACATTTCCTACTCTACAGATGCAACTGCCTTTCAGACTACATAGGTTGACAGCAAGGTAGACTACTAATGGTCCACTTCTGACACTGATGGAGTACTTCCTCATTCTTTTGCACATTGCTGGAAGGTTTTATGACATTGTAAATTAGTTAAATTAGCTTCCCGGCATAAAGCTGTACCTCAATTTCCTACTTGGCAGATGCAACTGCCTTTCGGGCTGCATAGGTAACAGCAAGCTGGACTATTCATGGTCTTCCTCATTCTTCTGCAGGCTGCTGGAAGGTTTTATGGCATCGTGAATTTGTTAAATTAGTCTCCTCACATAAAGCGGTACCTCAATTTCCTACTTGGCAGATGCAACTGCCTTTCAGACTACATAGGTCGATAGCAAGGTAGACTATTAATGGTCCACTTGTGGCACTGATGGAGTACTTCCTCATTCTTTTGCACGTTGCTGGAGAGTTTTATGGCATTGTAAATTAATTGAATTAGCCTTTCTGCATAAAGCAGTACCTACATTTCCTACTTGACAGATACAACTGCCTTTCAGGCTACATAGGTCGACAGCAAGCTAGACTACTAATGGTCCACTTCTGACACTGTTGGAGTACTTCCTCATTCTTTTGCATGTTGCTGGAGTTTTATGGCTTTGTAAATTAGTTAAATTAGCCTTTCCGCATAAAGCAGTACCTACATGTCCTACTCTACAGATGCAACTGCCTTTCAGACTACATAGGTCGACAGCAAGGTAGACTACTAATGGTCCACTTCTGACACTGTTGGAGTACTTCCTCATTCTTTTGCACGTTGCTGGAAGGTTTTATGGCATCGTAAATTAGTTAAATTAGCCTTTCCACATAAAGCAGTACCTCAATTTCCTACTTGACAGATGCAACTGCCTTTCGGGCTGCATAGGTCAATAGCAAACTAGACTATTAATGGTCTTCCTCATTCTTCTGCATGCTGCTGGAAGGTTTTATGACGTAAATTTGAAAACTTCTGCAAATCTGTAGCAAAAATGGGATGCCTTTGGGGGAGGCTCGTACTCAGGGGCGGCTCAAGGCAGTACGCAAATTACGCTTTTGCGTAGAGCGCGCATCTCGGGGGGGCGCATGTGAGTCACCCCTGCCCCAAACAACACCCAGAGGCAGCTCGCTCTCCCTCCCTCCTTCCCTCACAAGTGTGCGTGTGCGTTGTCTTCCTCTCCTCCTCCTCCTCCTCCTCCTCCTCCTCCTCCTCCTCCTCCTCCTCGCAGGCCTATATATATATATATATATATATATATATATACCCAACACAGCACTCTGTTTGGGTAGGAATCTCACAAAGGCTTATCAAAGCATTTTTCATGGGCCTCCGGGGAGGAAGAGGGAAAATTGCCCTTCCGTTGCTGAGCGGTTCGAGACGCCCCCCCTCTCTTTCTCTCCCCCCCCCCCCCACAAAGCCCACCCCAGGTTGCATATAAAGTCTTGGGTGGTCCATTCCTCACCAACTTTGCCCAGATTTAAAGATTCGGGTCTCCTTTGCACTCTGGTTGGAAGACAAAAGGCCTTTGCTTACATGCTTTGAGGCTTGGCAAGCCTGGTACCTATTAGTATTAGTATTATTATTATTATTATTATTAATAATAATAATAATAATAATAAAGTCTGGTACCTATTAATAATAATAATAATAATAATAATAATAATAAATTAAGTCTGGTACTTAATAATAATAATAAAAATAAAAATAAAAATAAATTAAGTCTTTTACCTATTAATAATAATAATAATAATAATAATAATTTAATTAAGTCTGGTACCTATTAATAATAATAACAATAATAATAATAATTTAATTAAGTCTGGTACCTATTAATAATAACAATAACAATAATAATAATAATTTAATTAAGTCTGGTACCTATTAATAATAATAATAATAATGTAATTAAGTCTGGTACCTATTAATAATAATAATAATAATAATAATAATAATAAATTAAGGCTGGTATCTATTAGTAATAATAATAATAATAATAATAATAAATTAAGTTTGGTACCTAATAATAATAACAATAATAATAATAATAATAATTTAATTAAGTCTGGTACCTATAAATAATAATAATAATAATAATAATAAACTTTAATTGTCTGGTACTTATTAATATTATTATTATTAATATTAATAATAACTTAATTAATTCAGGGTTGTTGTAGCTTTTTCCGGCTCCCTGGCCATGTTCCAGAAGCATTCTCTCCTGACGTTTTGCCTGCATCTATGGCAAGCAACCTCGGAGGTTATGAGCTCTGCTGGAAACTAGGAAAATTGGTTTCATATATCTGTGGGTGGGAGAAAGAACTCTTGTCCGTTGGAGATAGGTGTGAACGTTTCCATTGGCCACCTTGGCCTGGAAGTTTTTAGGTGTGGCTTGTTACTGCCTGGGGGAATCCTTTGTTGAGAGGTGATTAGCTGTCCCTGGTTGTTTCTTGTCTGGAGTACCCCTATGTTTCAGTGTTTGAGAAATGCTGGATCACACTAACAACTACCAGTGGTTTGTTACTGCCGGAGGGAATCCTTTGTTGAGAGTTCCCCTGTGTTTGAGTTTTGTTCTTGATTTACCATCCTGATTTTAGAGTTTAGATATATAATCCCAGTTTTCCTCATTTCCAACAGACCTCACAACCCCTGCCATAGATGCAGGCAAAATGCCAGGAGAGAATGCTTCTAGAACATGGCCATATCACACACCCATTGCAATAGGCTGACTTGCAAAGTGCAGGGCTTCAAGGTCGGTCAGAGGAGCCAGAAACCGCAGCATTAGATAAGGAGTTGGGTGAAGAGACCTCACAACCTCTGAGGATGCCTTCAACAGATACAGGCGAAACGTCAGGAGAGAATGCTTCTAGAACATGGCCATATTTCACACCCCTTGCAATAGGCTGACTTGCAAAGTGCAGGGTTTCAAAGTCGGTCAGGGGAGCCAGAAACTGCAGCATTATATAAGGAGTTGGGCAAAGAGAATTCACAACCTTTGAGGATGTCTGCCATAGATGCAGGCGAAACGTCAGGAGAGAATGCTTCTAGAACGTGGCCATATTTCATGCCCCTTGCAAAGTGCAGGGCTTCAAGGTCGGTCAGGGGAGCCGGAAACTGCAGTATTAGATAAGGAGTTGGGTGAAGAGAATTCGCAATCTCTGAGGATTCCTGCCACAGATGCAGGCGAAACGTCAGGAGAGAATGCTTCTAGAACATGGCCATATTGCACTCCCCTTGCAAAGTGCAGGGCTTCAAGGTCGGTCAGGGGAGCCAGAAACTGCAGCATTAGATAAGGAGTTGGCCGAAGAGAATTCGCAATCTCTGAGGATTCCTGCTATAGATGCAGGCGAAACATCAGGAGAAACATCAAAGTGCAGGGCTTCAAGGTCGGTCAGAGGAGCCAGAAACTGCAGCATTAGATAAGGAGTTGGGCGAAGAGACCTCGCAACCTCTGAGGATGCCTTCCACAGATGCAGGCGAAATGCCAGGAGAGAATGCTTCTAGAACATGGCCATATTTCACACCCCTTGCAAAGTGCAGGGCTTCAAGGTCAGTCAGGGGAGCCAGAAACTGCAGCATTAGATAAGGAGTTCGGTGAAGAGATCTCGCAACCTCTGAGGATGCCTTCCACAGATGCAGGCGAAACGGCAGGAGAAAATGCTTCTAGAATGTGGCCATATTTGACACCCCTTGCAAAGTGCAGGGCTTCAAGGTCAGTCAGGGGAGCCAGAAACTGCAGCATTAGATAAGGAGTTGGGCAAAGAGAATTCACAACCTCTGAGGATGCCTGCTATAGATGCAGGTGAAACATCAGGAGAAACATCAAAGTGCAGGGCTTCAAGGTCGGTCAGGGGAGCCAGAAACTGCAGCATTAGATAAGGAGTTGGGCAAAGAGAATTCACAACCTCTGAGGATGCCTGCTATAGATGCAGGTGAAACATCAGGAGAAACATCAAAGTGCAGGGCTTCAAGGTCGGTCAGGGGAGCCAGAAACTGCAGCATTAGATAAGGAGTTGGGCAAAGAGAATTCACAACCTCTGAGGATTCCTGCTATAGATGCAGGCGAAACGCCAGGAGAGAATGCTTCTAGAACATGGCCATATTTCACACCCCTTGCAAAGTGCAGGGCTTCAAGGTCGGTCAGGGGAGCCAGAAACTGCAGCATTAGATAAGGAGTTGGGCAAAGAGAATTCGCAACCTCTGAGGATTCCTGCCACAGATGCAGGCGAAACGTCAGGAGATAATGCCTCTGGAACATGCAATATAGCCCGAATACCCTACAACAACCCACTCCTTGTAATTGTGCGACTTTTCTACTGCCGCTTTCTCCTCTTTGGGGAGGGAGGCCTCTGCATTCCAGTTCCTCTCTCCAAACACTGGGCCCGGCGGGGGTGCAGCCTGCAGGCACGGCATTCCTGGCCCGGGTTCAAAGCCTCTCCTGTTTTCGGCCGCCCCGCCCCCTCGCCCCGGCTGCTCCTGGCCTCCCCTCCTGTTTGCTTTGGCAAGGCGGAAACCCCCCTCTCAGGAAGCCCTTGGGCCCCTCTTTGCACACTCAAATCCAACACAACCCATCTCCTTCCCATCTGCACCCCACAAGGAAATGAGGGCAAGGGGGAAGCGGAGCCTTGCTGGCCTCCCCTGTGTGGCCCCCTTGGGCAAGGCGCACTCTCTCAGCCTCAGAGGAAGGCAAAGGGAAACCCGCTTTCCCATTGCAACCAAGCTTTGGAGTTTGTGTGTGAGCTCTTTCCTCTGACCCTCCACACTCTCTTCCACCATCCTATCCTTCCTTCCTTCCCTCTTTCCTCCCTCCTTCCCTCTCTTTCTCCTTCCTTACCTTTTATCATTCCTTGCTTCTCCCTTCCCTTTCCTTCCCCTTCCTTCCTTCCCTACTTTCTCCTTTCTTCCCTTTTGTCATGCCTTCCTTCTCCGTTCCTTTTCCTTCTCTACACTTCCTTCCTTCTTCCTTCTCTCTTTCCTTCCTCCTTCCCTCCCTCTTTCCTCCCCCTTCCCTCTCTTTCTCCTTTCTTCCCTTTTGTCATTCCTTCCTTCTCCCCTCCTTTTCCTTCTCTACCCTTCCTTCCTTCCTTCTTCCTTCTCTCTTTCCTTCCTCCATCCCTCCCTCTGTCTATGTCCTTCCTTCCCTCTTTCCTCCCTCCTTCCCTCTTTTGCCTTCCTTCCCTTTTGTCATTCCTTCCTTCTCCCCTCCTTTTCCTTCTCTGCCCTTCCTTCCTTCTTCCTTCTCTCTTTCCTTCCTCCTTCCCTCTGTCTATGTCCTTCCTTCCCTCTTTCCTCCCCCCTTCCCTCTCTTTCTCCTTCCTTCCCTTTTGCCATTCCTTCCTTCTCCCTTCCTTTTCCTTCTCTACCCTTCCTTCCTTCTCTCTTTCCTTCCTCTTTCCCTCCCTCTTTCTACCTCCTTCCTCTCTTCCCTCTTTCCTCCCTCTTTCTCTACTTTCTCCTTCCTTACCTTTGTCTTTCCTTGCTTCTCCCTTCCCTTTCCTTCTCCTTCCTTCCTTCCCTCTTTCCTCCCTCCTTCCCTCTCTTTCTCCTTCCTTCCCTTTTGTCATTCCTTCCTTCTCTCTTCCTTTTCCTTCTCTCTTTCCTTCCTCTTTCCCTCCCTCTCTCTACCTCCTTCCTCTCTTTCCTCTTCCCTCCCTCTTTCTCTACTTTCTCCTTCCTTACCTTTGTCTTTCCTTGCTTCTCCCTTCCCTTTCCTTCCCCTTCCTTCCCTCTTTCCTCCCTCCTTCCCTCTCTTTCTCCTTCCCTTTTGTAATTCCTTCCTTCTCCCTTCCTTTTCCTTCTCTGCCCTTCCTTCCTTCTTCCTTCTTCCTTCTCTCTTTCCTTCCTCCTTCCCTCCCTCTTTCTACCTCCTTCCTTCCTTCCCTCTTTCCTCCCTCCTTCCCTCTCTTTCTCCTACCTTCCCTTTTGTCATACCTTCCTTCTCCCTTCCTTTTCCTTCTCTACCCTTCATTCCTACCTTCCTTCCTTCCTTCTTTCCTTCCTTCTTTTTCTCTTTCCTTCCTCCTTCCTTACCTCTTTCTACCTCCTTTCTTTCTCCTTCCCTTTTGTCATTCCATCCTTCTCCCTTCCTTTTCCTTCTCTACCCTTCCTCCCTTCCTCCCTTCTCTCTTTCCTTCCTCTTTCCCTCCCTCTTTCTACCTCCTTCCTTCCTTCCCTCTTTCCTCCCTCCTTCACTCTCTCCTTCCTTCCCTTTTGTCATTCCTTCCTTCTCCCTTTCCTTTCCTTTTCTTCTCTACCCTTCCTTCTTTCCTTCTTCCTTCTCTCTTTCCTTCCTACTACCTTCCCTCTTTCTACCTCCTTCCTTCCTTCCTTCCCTCTTTCCTCCCTCCTTCACTCTCTCCTTCCTTCCTTTTGTCATTCCTTCCTTTTCCTTCTCTACCCTTCCTTCTTTTTCTCTTTCCTTCCTCCTTCCCTCCTTCTTTCCTCCCCCTTCCCTCTCTTTCTCCTTCCTTCCCTTTTGTCATTCCTTCCTTCTCCCTTTCCTTTTCTTCTCTGCCCTTCCTTCCTTCCTTCCTTCTCTCTTTCCTTCCTCCTTCCCTCCCTCTTTCTACCTCCTTCCTTACTTCTTTCCTCCCCCCTTCCCTCTCTTTCTCCTTCCTTCCCTTTTGTCATTCCTTCCTTCTCCCTTTCCTTTTCTTCTCTACCCTTCCTTCCTTCCTTCCTTCTCTCTTTCCTTCCTCCTTCCCTCCCTCTTTCTACCTCCTTCCTTCCTTCCCTCTTTCCTCCCTCCTTCCCTCTCTTTCTCCTTCCTTCCTTTTTGTCATTCCAGGAACGAATTTCCAGAAACGAACATTACATTTTTATTTATAATAATAATAATAATAATTATTATTATTATTCTAATAAAAGGAGAGAAGAGAATGTTTTGAAAAAGGAAAAGGAGGGGGAGAGAAGCTCTTCCAAGTCAGGAAGAATTGGGGAAAAGAAAAGAAAAAGATTTACAAAATTGTATGGGTGAAAAAAAGGGAGAAAAAGAGCGAAAAAAATTACGACTATTGAGTCCAAAGGGAGGGGAGAAGGGAAAAGTAGTTTTACTTCATTTCCTTCTTGTTTGCATCGCTCTCCCTTTCGAACTCACCCAATTTCCTGGATTTTTCTCTTCTTTTTTTCCGTTTGCAAAGCAACCAGAAGTAATTCTCTGCTCGACCCGGAAGATTTGAACTTGCTTTTCGAGCTAAAGAGGAGGGAATAAGAAAAGAAAAAGAAGGGGGAGAAAGGGGGAAGAAAGGAGAGGAAATCTCAACTTCCTAGTCAACTGGAGTGGGTTTTCTTCTCTCTGGAGGGGGAGAAGCAACCCCTCTTCCCACTCTTCCTCCCCATTTCTGTTTACAAAAGGAAATAAAGCCCTACAGTTTGCAAAAGTCAGCAACAGAAGGTGTGTAATTTTTTTTATATATTCCTAAGGAAACACAAAACCTTCCTCCCTCTTTCCTTCCTTCCCTTTTTTCTTTCTTTCTTTCTCTCCTTCCGTCCTTCTCTATCTCTTTCCTTCCTCCCTTTTTCTTTTCCTCTCTTTCTCTCCTTCCTTCCTTCTCTACCTCTTTTCTTCCTTCCTTCTCTCCTTCCTCCTCTCTTTCCTTCTCTCCCTCTTTTTCTCCTTCTTCCCCTCCTTCCTTTGCTCCCTCTTTCCTTCCTTCTCTCTTTCCTTTCATCCTTCCTCCTCTCTTTCCTCCTCTTCCTCTCTTTCCTTCTCCTCCTCCTTCCTTTGCTCACTCTTTCCTTCCTTCCTTCCCTTTTCTTCTCTCCTCTCTTTCCTTCTCTACCACTTTCCTTCCTCTTTTCCTTTTCCTCCCTTTCTCTCCTTTCTTCCTTCTCTACCTCTTTCCTTCCTTCTCTCTTTCCTTCCATATTTCCTCCTCTCTTTCCTTCTTTCCTTCTCTCCCTCTTTCCCTCCTTCTTCCCCTCCTTCCTTTGCTCCCTCTTTCCTTCCTTCCCTTTTTTCTTTCTTTCTCTCCTTCCGTCCTTCTCTATCTCTTTCCTTCCTCCCTTTTTCTTTTCCTCCCTTTCTCTCCTTTCTTCCTTCTCTACCTCTTTCCTTCCTTTCTTCTCTCCTTCCTCCTCTCTTTCTTTCTCTCCTTCTTCCCCTCCTTCCTTTGCTCCCTTTTTCCTTCCTTCCCTTTTTTCTTTCTTTCTTTCTTTCTTTCTTTCTCTCCTTCCTTCCTTCCTTCCTTCCTTCTCTCTTTCCTTCATCCCTTTTTCTTTTCTCCCTTTCTTTCCTTCCTTCTCTCTTTCCTTCTATCCTTCCTCCTCTCTTTCCTTCTGTCCTTCTCTCCCCTTTCCCTCCTTCTTCCCCTCCTTCCTTTGCTCACTCTTTCCTTCCTTCCTTCCTTCCTTTTTTTCTTCCTCTCCTTCCTTCTCTACCTCTTTCCTTCTTTCCTTTGTTCTTTGTTTCCATCCTTCCTCCTCTCTTTCCTTCTCTCCCTCTTTCTCTTTTTTCCTCTCCTTTCTTTGCTCACTCTTTCCTTCCCCTCCTTCCTTCTTTCCTTCCTTCTCTACCTCTTTCCTTCCTCCCTCCCTTTTTCTTTTCCTCCCTTTCTCTCCTTTCTTCCTTCTCTACCTCTTTCCTTCCTTCTCTCTTTTCTTCCATCCTTCCTCCTCTCTTTCCTTCTTTCCTTCTCTCCCCCTTTCTCTCCTTCTTCCCCTCCTTCCTTTGCTCCTTCCTTCCTTCCTTCCTTTTTTTCTTTCTCTCCTTCCTTCTCTACCTCTTTCCTCCTTTCCTCCCTTTTTCTTTTCCTTTCTCTCCTTTCTTCCTTCTCTACCTCTTTCCTTCCTTCCTTTATCTTTCTCTCCTTCCTTCCTCTCTTTCCTTCTTTCCTTCTTTCTCTCCTTCTCCTTTGCCCCCTATTTCATTCCTTCCTTCCCTTTTCTTCTTTCCTTCTCTCCTTCTTTCTCTACCTCTTTCCTTCCGTCCTCCCTTTTTCTTTTCTCCCTTTCTCTCCTTTCTTCCTTTTCTACCTCTTTCCTTCCATCCTTCCTCCTCTCTTTTCTTCTCTCTCTTTTTCTCCTTCCCCTCCTTCCTTTGCTCCCTCTTTCTTTCCTTCCTTCTCTCTTTCCTTCCATCCTTCCTCCTCTCTTTCCTCCTCTCCCTCTCTCTCCTTCTCCTCCTCCTTCCTTTGCTCCCTCTTTCCTTCCTTCCCTTTTTTCTTTCGTTCTCTCCTTCCTTCCTTCTCTACCTCTTTCCTCCCTCCCTTTTTCTTTTCCTTCCCCTTTTCTCCTTTCTTCCTTCTCTACCTCTTTCCTTCCATCCCTCCTCCTCTCTTTCCTTCTTTCCTTCTCTCCCCCTTTCTCTCCTTTTTCCCCTCCTTCCTTTGCTCCCTCTTTCCTTCCTTCCCTTTTTTCTTTCTTTCTCTCCTTCCGTCCTTCTTTATCTCTTTCCTTCCTCTTTTTTTCTTTTCCTCCCTTTCTCTCCTTCCTTCCTTCTCTACCTCTTTTCTTCCTTCCTTCTCTCCTTCCTCCTCTCTTTCCTTCTCTCCCTCTTTTTCTCCTTCTTCCCCTCCTTCCTTTGCTCACTCTTTCCCTCCTTCCTTCCTTTTTTTCTTTCTCTCCTTCCTTCCTTCTCTACCTTTCCTTCCTTACTCCCTTTTTCTTTTCTTCCCTTTCTCTCCTTTCTTCCTTCTCTACCTCTTACCTTCCATCCTTCCTCCTCTCTTTCCCTTCTTTCCTTCTCTCTCTCTCTGCTCCTTCCCCTCCTTCCTTTGCTCCCGCTTTCCTTCCTTCCTTCCCTTTCCATCTTTCCTTCTCTCCTTCCTTCTCTCCCTCTTTTCTTCCTTTCTTTGCTCTTTGCTTCTATCCTTCCTTCTCTCTTTCCTTTTTTCCTTCCGTCCCTTTCTCTCCTTCCTTCCCCCCTTCTTTCCTTCCTTTCTTCCTTCTCTACCTCTTACCTCCCTCCCTCCCTTTCTCTCCTTTATTCCATCTCTATCTTTCCTTCCTTCCTTTGCTCTTTGCTTTCATGCTTCTTTCTCTCTTTCCTTCTTTCCTTCTTTCTCCTCTTCCTTCTCCTTTTGTCTGTATTGTCATTTAGCTTTTTGTCATTTAGCTTTTGGGGGCTTTTAAAGTCTCTTCTGCTGTGTTTTTCAGTGTTTTTATGAGTGAAGGACATACATTTGGGTTGTTCGGTGTCTTGTGTCCAAATTTGGTGTCAATCCGTCCAGTGGTTTTTGAGTTCTGTGAATACCACAAACGAACAAAAATATATGTAAATAATACATACATTCCCCCCCCCCCCCCTAGAGACCTGTGTGATCTGCATATGGATTGTGGACAGATGGAATCATGCAGTTTATTTTTTTTCTACCAGTTTTTCTTCTGTGTATTTTATTTTCTTACCGTTTTATCATAAGAAAATAAAATATTTACGGTATTACAGTACCTTGACTCACTTTCTGAGACCACTGCGACCCTCATCCAATGACTAATCAAGACCAAACTTGGCACAAAGGGCCCCCATGACCCACTATACACAGAGGCGGAATTTTCAACGGTAAGCAAACAGTATTTTGGCGTGCCCCCCCCCCCCAACCAATCATTTATATATATTTTCTGTTCGTCGTGGGAGTTCTGTGTGCCATATTTGGTTCAGTTCCATCATTGGTGGAGCTGGCTTCAGAAAAGGCAAAAGCTGCACATCGCAAGTGCTGAACCTGACTCAGCACATAGAAGATGGCTTTGAAAGGCAGCAGATCACGGGAACTGTCTTCATAGACTTGTCAGCAGCCTATGAGACTGTGAACCACCGCCTCCTCCATCTATGCTAGTTCAGGTAGGGAGACTGTTGTGCCGCGGGGTGGTCGGTACACTAACAGAATCCTTATCCTGTCCCGGTCACCTAACCTGTCTTCATAGACCTGTCAGCAGCCTATGAGACTGTGAACCACCTTGGCCTCCTCCTGAGAAAAATGTATAATATCACAAAGGACAACCACCTCACCCGCCTCATAGGAAACCTGCTACAAAACAGGAGCTTTTTTGTTGAGTTCCAGGGCCAGAGAAGCAGATGGCGGAAACAGAAGAACGGCCTGCCTCAGGGGAGCGTGCTTGCTCCATCCGTGTTCAACATCTACACAAATGACCAGCCACTGCCAGAAGGGACAGAGAGTTTCATCTATGCTGATGATCGTGCCATCACCACTCAAGGAAATCAGCTACCAAACAGGAGCTTCTTTGTTGAGTTCCAGGGCCAGAGAAGCAGACGGCGGAAACAGAAGAACAGCCTGCCTCAGGGGAGCGTGCTTGCCCCATCCATGTTCAACATCTACACAAATGACCAGCCACTGCCAGAAGGGACAGAGAGCTTCATCTATGCTGATGATCGTGCCATCACCACTCAAGGAAATCAGCTACCAAACAGGAGCTTCTTTGTTGAGTTCCAGGGCCAGAGAAGCAGATGGCGGAAACAGAACAACGGCCTGCCTCAGGGGAGCGTGCTCGCTCCATCCATGTTCAACATCTACACAAATGACCAGCCACTGCCAGAAGGGACAGAGAGTTTCATCTATGCTGATGATCATGCCATCACTGCTCAAGCAGGGAGCTTTGAGATGGTTGAACAAAAGTTCTCTGAAGCTCTAGATGCTCTTACTGCCTATTACAGGGAAAACCAGCCACTGCCAGAAGGGACAGAGAGTTTCATGTATGCTGATGATCGTGCCATCACCGCCCAAGGAAATCAGCTACCGAACAGGAGCTTCTTTGTTGAGTTCCAGGGCCAGAGAAGCAGATGGCGGAAACAGAAGAACGGCCTGCCTCAGGGAAGCGTGCTTGCTCCATCCATATTCAACATTTATACAAATGACCAGCCACTGCCAGAAGGGACAAAGAGCTTCATCTATGCTGATGATCGTGCCATCACCGCTCAAGCAGGGAGCTTTGAGATGGTTGAACAGAAGCTCTCCGAAGCTCTAGGTGCTCTTACTGCCTATTACAGGGAAAACCAGCTGATCCCTAATCCATCTAAAACACAGACATGTGCCTTTCATCTCAAGAACAGACAAGCATCCCGAGCTCTGAGGATTATTACCTGGGAAGGAATCCCACTGGAGCATTGCAGCGCACCCAAAGACCTGGGAGTCACTCTGGACCGTGCTCTGACCTACAAGAAGCACTGCCTGAACATCAAGCAAAAAGTGGGCGCTAGAAACAATATCATACGAAAGCTGACTGGCACAACCTGGGGATCACAACCAGATACAGTGAAGACATCTGCCCTTGTGCTGTGCTACTCTGCTGCTGAGTCTGCATGCCCAGTGTGGAACACATCTCAACACGCTAGCTCTGCATTGTAACTAAATATAAGTGTATCCAAGTAGGACATAAAAGAGAGAGAGAGGAGGACGAGGAGGAGGAGAAGGAGGAGGAGGAGGAGGAGGAGGAGGAGGAGGAGGAGGAGGAGGAGGAGGAGGAATGCCAGGGCCTGGCTTGGCTTGCATTGATTGGATGGTGAAAAAGAGCATTTGCAAAAATAAAATAAAATAAAAATAAGAAGGGGGGCTTCCTTTGCATTTATAAAGACTTAAAGTAGTCTTTAAGTCAGAATCACCGGGTTGTTGTAGGTTTTCCGGGCTATATGGCCCATGTTCTAGAGGCATTTTCTCCTGACGTTTTGCCTGCATCACCTCTCAAAGAAAGATTCCCCCCAGGCATTTCCAAGCCATTAAATGCTAATCAAGGTGGTCAGTTGAAACATTCACACCTAGCTCCAGCAGACAAAAATCCTTTGTCCCACCCTGGTCATTCCACAGATACATAAACCCATTTTCCTAATTCGAACAGACCTTACTACCTCTGAGGATGCTTGCCATAGATGCAGGTGAAACGTCAGGAGAAAATGCCTCTAGAACAGTGGTTCTCAACCTTCCTAATGCTGTGACCCCTTAATACAGTTCCCTCATGTTGTGGTGACCCCCAACCATAACCCTATCATTATGAATCGCCATGTAAATAATGATCATTCACTGGAGCAAATTGGCACAAATACCCAGTATGCCGAAATATGAAAATTGGTGGGGTTGGCGGGGGGATTGATTTTGTCATTTGGGAGTTGTAGTTGCTGGGATTTATAGTTAACATGTAAACAAAGAGCATTCTGAACCCCACCAACAATGGAATTGAACCAAACTTGGCACACAAAACTCCCACGATCAAAAGAAAATACTGGAAGGGTTTGGTGGGCATTGACCTTGAGTTTGGGAGTTGCAGTTCACCTACATCCAGAGAGCACTGTGGGCTCAAACAATGATGGATCTGGATCAAAGTTGGTACAAATACTCAATACACCCAAATATGAACACAGATGGAGTTTGAGGAAATAGACCTTGACATTTGGGAGTTGTAGCTACTGGGATTTATAGTTCACCTGCAATCAAGGAGCGTTCTGAACCCCACCAACGATAGAATTGGGCCAAACGTTCCAAACAGAACCTCATGACCAACAAAAAATACTGTTTTTTCTTATGGTCTTTGGTGACCCCTCTGACACCCCCTCGCGACCCCTGCAGGGGTCCCGACCCCCAGGTTGAGAAACACTGTTCTAGAGGCATTTTCTCCTGACGTTTTACCTGCATCACCTCTCAAAGAAAGATTCCCCCAGGCACTTCCAAGCCATTAAGTGCTAATCAAGGAGGTCAGTTGAAAAATTCACACCTAGCTCCAGCAGACAAGAGTCCTTTGTCCCTCCCTGGTCTTTCCACAGATATATAAACCCATTTTCTTAGTTCCAACAGACCTCACTCCCTCTGAGGATGCTTGCCATAGATGCAGGCGAAACGTCAGGAGAAAATGCCTCTAGACCATGGCCATATAGCCCAGAAACCCTACAACAACCTACTAAAATATGGTATAAATATTAAACTTTTGCATGAAAATGCAAAAAAAAAAAAAAAAAAAAAGAGAGAGAGAGAGAAAAGAATTGCAAAAAAACTTTTAAAAAGCAAAAAAAATGCAAAAAAAGAAACTTTAGAAAAGCCAAAAAAAATTGAAAAAGCAAAAAATGCAATAAATAAATAAATTAAAAAGCAAAAAAAGCAAAAAATATATATGCAAAAATAAATAAATAAATGAGCAAAAAATTGCAAAAAATATAAAAGAGCAAAAATGCAAAAAAAATAATAAAGAGCAAAAATGCAAACAAATAAAGCAAAAAATGCTAAAAATGCAAAAACACTTTTCAGAAAGCAAAAAAAGGAAAAAAAGAGCAAAAATTGCAAAAAAGCAAAAAAATTGCAAACAAATAAAGCCAAAAATGCAAAAAAAAAATACAAATAAAAATTTAAAAAGCAAAAATTAATAAATAAAAGAGCAAAAAATTGCAAAAAAAAAGAAGAAGCAAAAAATGCAAAATAAAAATAAATAAAAAAGCAAAAAGAATGCTGGCTTGTGTTAAATTAGTATCTATAATGAGCCCCTGGTGGCGCAGTGGGTTCAACCCCTGTGCTGGCAGGACTGAAGACTGACAGGTCGCAGGTTCGAATCGAGGAGAGGCGGATGAGCTCCCTCTGTCAGCTCCAGCTCCTCATGTGGGGACATGAGAGAAGCCTCCCACAAGGATGATAAAAACATCAATTCATCTGGGCGTCCCCTGGGCAACTTCCTTGCAGATGGCCAATTCTCTCACACCAGAAACGACTTGCAGTTTCTCAAGTTGCTCAAAGTATCTATAATGGTCAATTTGTATCTAGCTCTGCATTGTAACTAAATATAAGTGTATCCAAGTAGGACATAAAAGAGAGAGAGAGAGAGAGAGGAGGAGGAAGAGGAATGCCAGGAGGAATAAAAATATTTAAAAATAAATAAATAAGACAGGTATTGATTGGATGGTGAAAAGGAGCCTTTGCAATATAATATAATATAAAATAATATAATATAATATAATATAATATAATATAATATAATATAATATAATATAATATAATAATATAATATAATTAATATAATATAATATAATAAAATTAATATAATAAAATTAATATATAATATAATATAATATAATATAATAAATATAATATAATATAATTAATATAATATAATTAATATAATATAATATAATATAATAAATATAATATAATATAATATAATAAAATATAATAAAATTAATATAATATAATATAATATAATATAATATAATAATATAATATAATATAATTAATATAATATAATAAAATAAAATTAATATAATATAATATATAAAATTAATATAATAAAATTAATATAATATATAATATAATATAATATAATATATTAGAAATATAATATAATATAATTAATATAATATAATTAATATAATATAATATAATAAAATAAATAAAAATAAAATAAAATAAAATAAAATAAATATAATATAATATAATATAATAAATATAATATAATATAATATAATAAAATATAATAAAATTAATATAATATAATAAAATATAATAAAATTAATATAATATAATATAATATAATATAATATAATATAATAAAATTAATATAATATAATATAATATAATATAATTAATATAATATAATAAATAAATAAATAAATAAATAAATATAATATAATATAATATAATATAATAAAATTAATATAATTAATAAAATAAAATAAAATATAATAAATATATATAATATAATATAAATATAAAATATAAAATATAAAAAATATATAAAATATATAAAATAAAATAGCAAAATAATTGCAAAAAAAGCAAAAAATGCAAATAAAAAAATAAACAAGTAAAAAATGCAAAAAAAGGGGGGGGAGGGGGAAGAGCTGGGGTGTGGTGCTCCCCTTTTTTCGGCCTTCTCCTCCTGAGGTGGCAGATGTAGTAAGCTAGTCCCTTCCTCAGTCCCCTTCCTCCTCTTAGCTGGCTTATGTTAAATTAGTATCTATAACGTTAGATTTGTATCTAGCTCTGCATTGTATCTAAATTAGTATCTATAATGGTAAATTTGTATCTAGCTCTGCATTGTAACTAAACATAAGTGTATCCAAGTAGGACATTGAGAGAGAGAGCAAAGTGACGAGTGGAGTGCCACAAGCAGGGTTCCGTCCTGGCCCGGTCCTGTTCAACATCTTTATTAATGACTTAGATGAAGGGTTAAGACACAAAAGAGACGTGCACAAGAAGTGGAAAAAGGGAGAAATCACCAAAGAAGAATTCAAACAAATAGCCACAAGCAGGGTTCCGTCCTGGGCCGGTCCTGTTCAACATCTTCATTAATGACTTAGATGAAGGGCTAGAAGGCATGATCATCAAGTTTGCAGACGACACAAATTGGGAGGGAGAGCCAATAGTCCAGAGGACAGGAGCAGGATTCAAAACAATCTTGACAGATTAGAGAGATGAATGGCCAAAACTAACAAAATGAAGTTCAACAGGGACAAATGCAAGAGACTCCACTTTGGCAGGAAAAACGAAATGCAAAGAGACAGAATGGGGGACGATGCCTGGCTCGAGAGCAGTACGTGTGAAAAAGATCTTGGAGTCCTCGTGGACAACAAGTTAAACATGAGCCAACAATGTGATGTGGCGGCAAAAAAAGCCAATGAGATTTTGCCCTGCATCGATAGGAGCCTAGTGTCTAGATCTAGGGAAGTCATGCTCCCCATGCTCTATTCCGCTTTGGTTAGACCACATCTGGAATATTGTGTCCAATTCTGGGCACCACAATTCAAGAGAGAGATTGACAAGCTGGAATGTGTCCAGAGGAGGGCGACTCAAATGATCAAGGGTCTGGAGAACAAACCCTATGAGGAGTGGCTTAGGGAACTGGGCATGTTTATCCTGAAGAAGAGAAGGCTGAGAGGAGATATGATAGCCATGTATAAATATGTGAGAGGAAGCCACAGGGAGGAGGGAGCAAGCTTGTTTTCTGCTTCCTTGGAGACTAGGACGCAGAACAATGGCTTCAAACTACAAGAGAGGAGATTGCATCTGAACACGAGGAAAAACTTCCTGACTGTGAGAGCCGTTCAGCAGTGGAACTCTCTGCCCCGGAGTGTGGTGGAGGCGCCTTCTTTGGAAGCTTTGAAACAGAGGCTGGATGGCCATCTGTCAGGGGTGATTTGAATGCAATATTCCTGCTTCTTGGCAGAATGGGGTTGGACTGGATGGCCCATGAGGTCTCTTCCAACTCTTGGATTCTAGGATTCTAAGTCTCTCCTTCAGTTCCCTTCCTCTTCTTAGCTGGCTTGTGTTAAATTAGTATCTATAATGGTAAATTTGTATCTAGCTCTGCATTGTAACTAAATATAAGTGTATCCAAGTAGGACATTGAGAAAGAGAGAGAGAGGAGGAGGAAGAGGAGGAGGAATGCCAGGGCCTTAAAAATATTAAAAAATAAATAAATATGACCTGCATTGATTGGATAGTGAAAAGGAGCCTTTGCAAAAAAATAAAAATAAAAATAATTTAAAAAATTGCAAAAAAGCAAACAAAAAAATTGAATAAAAGCAAAAAAAAAATGCAAAAAAAGAAACGTGAGAAAAGCCAAAAAAAGCAAAAAAAAATTGCAAAAATAAATTAATTAATTAAAAAGCAAAAAGCTGTTGCAAATAAATACATACATACATAAAAATGCATTAAAAAGTTGGCCAAAAATTGCAAAAAAATGCAAAAAAAAAGAAACGTGAGAAAAGCCAAAAAAAAAATAAAAAAGCAAAAAATGCAAAAATAAATGAATAAATCAAAAAGCAAAAAGCTGTTGCAAATAAATAAATACATAAAAATGCATTAAAAAGTTGGCCAAAAAAGCAAAAAAAATGCAAAAAAAGAAACTTTAGAAAAGCCAAAAAAAATAAAAAAGCAAAAAATGAATATATATATATATATATAAATAAATTAAAAAGCAAAAAAAAAATTGCAATAAATAAAAATGCAGAAAAAGGGAGGGGGCTTCCTTTGCAAAAAGGGGGGGGAAGGGGAGTGGGGGAGGGGTTAGGGTTTCCTGCTCCCCCTTTTTTCCACCCCAGAAGGGAGGAGGAGGAGGAGGAGGAGGAGGAAGAGGCATTTTCTCCTTACATTTTGCCTGCATCACCTCTCAAAGAAAGATTCCCCCAGGCACTGCCAGGCCATTAAATGCTAATCAAGGAGGTCAGTTGAAACATTCACACCTAGCTCCAGCAGACAAGAGTCCTTTGTCCCACCCTGGTCATTCCACAGATATATAAACCGTTATTTTCCTAGTTCCAACAGACCTCACTACCTCTGAGGATGCTTGCCATAGATGCAGGCGAGACGTCAGGAGAGAATGCTTCTAGAACAGTGTTTCTCAACCTTCCTAATGCCGTGACCCCTTAATACAGTTCCTCATGTTGTGGTGATCCCCAACCATAACCCTAATATTATGAATCGCCATGTAAATAATGATCTGCAGGATGTATTTTCATTCACTGGAGCAAATTTGGCACAAATACCTGGTATGCCCAAATATGAAAACTGGTGGGGTTGGCGGGGGGATTGATTTTGTCATTTGGGAGTTGTAGTTGCTGGGATTTATAGTTAGCCTGTAAACAAAGAGCATTCTGAACCCTACCAACAATGGAATTGAACCAAAGTTTGCACAGAGAACTCCCACGATCAAAAGAAAATACTGGAAGGGTTTGGTGGGCATTGACCTTGAGTTTGGGAGTTGTAGTTTGCCTACATCCAGAGAGCACTGTGGGCTCAAACAATGATGGATCTGGACCAAACTTGGCACGAATTCTCAATATGCCCAAATGTAAACACTAGTAGAGTTTGGGGGAAATAGACCTTGACATTTGGGAGTCATAGTTGCTGGGATTTATAGTTCACCTACAATCAAAGAGCATTCGAACCCTACCAAGGATTGAATTGGGCCAAACTTCCCACACAGAACCTCCATGACCAACAGAAAATACTGTGTTTTCTGGTGGTCTTTGGTGACCCCTCTGACACCCCCTCGCGACCCCTCCAGGGGTCCCGACCCCCAGGTTGAGAAACACTGTTCTAGAGGCATTTCCTCCTGACGTTTTACCTGCATCACCTCTCAAAGAAAGATTCCCCCAGGCACTTCCAAGCCATTAAAAAAATGCAAAAGAAATTAAAGCAAAAAGAATGCTGGCTCGTGTTAAATTAGTATCTATAATGGTAGATTTGGCCCAATTCAATCCTTGGTAGGGTTCGAATGCTCTTTGATTGTACGTGGGGGGGTTTCGGGGGGGGCTGAGTTTCGGGGGGGCTGAGTTTTGGGGGGGCTGAGTTTCGGGGGGGCTGAGTTTCGGGGGGGCCTGAGTTTCGGGGGGGCTGAGTTTCGGGGGGCTGAGTTTCAGGGGGGCTGAGTTTCGGGGGGGCTGAGTTTCGTGGGGGGCTGAGTTTCGTGGGGGGCTGAGTTTCGGGGGGGCTGAGTTTCGGGGGGGCTGAGTTTCGTGGGGGGCTGAGTTTCGTGGGGGGCTGAGTTTCGGGGGGGCTGAGTTTCACGGGGGGCTGAGTTTCGTGGGGGGCTGAGTTTCGGGGGGGCTGAGTTTCGGGGGGGCTGAGTTTCGGGGGGCTGAGTTTCGGGGGGGGGGGCTGAGTCTGAGTGAAAGAGGGTCTACCCTAGCAAACCTTTTGTATCGTTACCCCAATACCCCCATGCATATGGGATATATTGAGTATGGTGATCAGATCATGATATGAATAAACATAACAGTTTAAATAATGGACCAGTAAGGCCTTTTCGCGAACCACCATGAGAATTTCGGGGGGGGGGGGGGTGGGTGAAGCCCCCCGAGGCCCCCCCCCCCTGGCTACATGCCTGATGACCTGCATTGATTGGATCATGAAAAGGAGCTTTTGCAAAAAATAAATAAAAAAAAAATTGAAAAAAAGCAAAAAAAAAAATTGAAAAAAAGGAAAAAAAATGCAAAAAAAAAGAAACTTGAGAAAAGTCAAAAAAATAAACAAGCAAAAAATGCAAAAATAAATAAATTAATTAAAAAGCAAAAAGCTGTTGCAAATAAATAAATAAATACATAAAAATGCATTAAAAAGTTGCCCAAAAATTGCAAAAAAATGAAAAAAAAGAAACTTGAGAAAAGCCAAAAAAAAATAAAAAAGCAAAAAATGCAAAAAAAAAATAAATAAATTAAAAAGCAAAAAAAAAATTGAAATAAATAAAAATGCAAAAAAAGGGAGGGGGCTTCCTTTGCAAAAGGGGGGGGAAGGAGAGGGGGAGGGGTTAGGGTTGCCTTCTCCCCCTTTTTTCCTCCCCAGAAGGGAGGGGGGAAAGGAGGAGGAGGAGGAGGAAGAGGAAGAGGAGGAGGGGAAAGAGGAAGAGGAGGGGGAGGAGGAGCAAGGGGGGGGGGGGGTTTCTGGCTTTCTTCCTGGCCTGACGAAGAGCTGCCTGCCTGCCTTGCCTTGCCTCTTCCAACCGGAGCATGTGTATTGGTATATATAGGAAGTGTCTCCTATTTTGTTTCTCTCCTCTCCTATGTTTTCCCTTCTTAAATCAACAATTGCTGGGCTGTTCAAAACCTCCAAAAGAAAATGCAAAAATATATATATTTAAAATTCCAAAAAAGATTGGGAGGGGGAAGAGAGGGGAAAAGCAAAACAAAGAATTTGCAAAATATTATTATAATTATTATTTTTCCTTTTTTTTCCTCCTGCATTTTTTTTTTTTGTGCAGCTCTGCAGAATATGGCGTCTCCCTTTTCTGCCTGTTTTAAAAATAAAAGCCCGGGCTGCCATTTTTGTTTCCCTTTTGTCTCCCAAAAAAAAAATGGAGGAGGAAGTAAGAGGAAGTAAGGAAAGGCCTCCCCACTTTTGGGCCCCCTTTTCCCTTTCTTTTCAGCAATTTGGGGGGCTGGGGGGGTGAGGAAGGGAGAGAGAGGGCAGTCTGCATTGCATTTGCATTGGATTATTTTTGCATTGCATTATTTTTGCATTGCATTATTTTTGCATTGCATTTTTGCATTGGATTATTTTTGCATTGCATTTTTGCATTGGATTATTTTTGCATTGCATTATTTTTGCATTGCATTATTTTTAATTGCATTATTTTTGCATTGCATTATTTTTGCATTGCATTATTTTTGCATTGCATTTTTGCACTGGATTATTTTTGCATTGCATTTTTGCATTGCATTATTTTTGCATTGCATTATTTTTGCATTGCAATATTTTTGCATTGCAACTTTGCATTGGATTATTTTTGCATTGCATTATTTTTGCATTGCATTATTTTTGCATTGCATTATTTTTGTTTGGATTATTTTTGCATTGCATTATTTTTTGCATTGCATTTGGGGGGGTTGCATTTTGCATTTTTGGGTTTGCATGCTGCTTGCACTTTTGGAAAAGAACATGCCTCTATATATATCTCTCTGTCTCTAGAAACCAATGTATTTGGAAGGTCTGAAGTTCTGCAAAAGTTCCCTTTGGGGGGAAAACAGAGAGAGAGAGAGAAGGAAGGCTGGGCTCTCTTTCCCTTTGCAAACTCACTCCCAATGTTGTTGTTTTTTCCTATGTTGCATGCAAAGTGAATATGTATCTCTATCATCTCTGTATAGCTATCATCTCTATATATATCTCTGTAACTGTATAACTATCATCTCTATAAATCTCTGTCTTTATAAATCTCTATCATCTTTATATATCTCTGTCATATCTATCTCTATGTCTCTATCATCTCTATATAACTCTATGATCTCTATCTCTATAACTATTATCTCTATATATCTCTATCACCTCTATATATCTATGATCTCTATCTATATCTCTCTATCTCTATATATCTGTCACCTCTATATATCTCTATCATCTCTATATATTTCTATCATCATTCGCTATATATCTGTCGCTAAATATCTCTATCATCTCTATATATCTCTATCTCTATATATCTCTATATATGTCTCTATCACCTTTATATATCTCTATGATCGCTTTCTCTATATAACTCTATCATCTCTATGTATCGCTATCATCTCTATATATTGTTATCTCTATATATCTCTATCATCTCTAGATATCTACTATCTCTGTATAGTTATCATCTCTATATATCTCTATCTCTATATGTCTCTATCATCTCTATAGATCTGTCACCTCTATTTATCTATGATCTCTATCTATATATCTCTATCATCTCTCTATATCTATCTATCTATCTATCTATCATCTCTCTCTATATCTCTATCATCTCTCTATATATCTATCATCTCTCTATATATCTCTGTAACTATCTTTATATATATCGCTATCATCTCTATATATCTATCTCGATATGTCCTATCTCTATATGTCACCTCTATATATCTCTATCATCTCTATATATTTCTATCACCATTCTCTATATATCTGTCGCTATATATCTCTATCATCTCTCTATATATCTATCTCTATATATCTCTATAATATCATGTCTATATATCTCTATCTATATGTCTCTATCACCTCTATATATCTATCACCTCTATATATCTCTATGATCACTTTCTCTATATAACTCTATCATCTCTATGTATCGCGATCATCTCTATATATCTCTATCTCTATATGTCTCTATCATCTCTATAGATCTGTCACCTAGAATCATAGAATCAAAGAGTTGGAAGAGACCACCTGGGCCATCCAGTCCAACCCCCATATATCTCTATGATCTCTATGTATCTCTATCTTTTCTATATATCTCTATATGTCTCTATCATCTCTAATTATCTATCACCTCTATATATCTCTATGATCGCTTTATATAACTCTATCATCTCTACATATCGCTATAATCTCTTTATATTGTTATCTCTATATATCTATCATCTGTATAGCTATCATCTCTATATATCTCTATCTCTATATGTCTCTATCATCTCTATAGATCTGTCACCTCTATATATCTCTATGATCTCTATGTATCTCTATCTTTTCTATATATCTCTATCTATATGTCTCTATCATCTCTATATATCTATCACCTCTATCTCTATGATCGCTTTATATCACTCTATCATCTCTATATATCTCTATCATCTCTAGATCTCTACTATCTCTATATATCTATATCATCTCTATAACTATCATCTCTATATATCTCTATCTCTATATGTCTCTATCATCTCTATAGATCTGTCACCTCTATATATCTCTATGATCTCTATGTATCTCTATCTTTTCTATATATCTCTATCTATATGTCTCTATCATCTCTATAGATCTATCACCTCTATATATCTCTATAATCGCTTTCTCTATATATCTCTATCATCTCTGTATAGCTATCATCCCTATATATCTTATCTCTATGTATCTTTATATGTCTCTATCATCTCTGTCTGTCACCTCTATATATCTCTATGATCTATAATCTCTATATATTTCTATCTATGTGTCTCTATTATCTCTATATATCTGTCACCTCTATATATCTCTATCATCTCTCTGTATATCTCTATCATCTCTATATATCTCTATCTCTATATATATCATCTCACTACATCCCTTTCTATATCTCTATCACCTCTATATATATCTATATATTTATCTCTATATATCTCTATCTCTATATATCTATCATTTATATCTCTATATATTTCTGTCATCTCTCTCTATATCTATCACCTCTATATATCTATCTCTGTATATATCTCTATCATCTCTATATCTCTTATCATCTCTATGTATCTTTATATGTCTCTATCATCTCTATCTGTCACCTCTATATATCTCTATGATCTATATATATATATATAATCGCTATATATCTCTATGTCTCTATTATCTCTATATATCTGTCACTATCTATCTCTATCATCTCTCTGTATATCTCTATCTCTATATATCTTTAGCTCTCTATATATCATCTCTCTACATCTCTCTATATATCTCTGTATATATCTATCATCACTATATATCTCTATGATCTCTATATATCTCTATGATCTCTATATATCTATCACCTCTATATATCTCTATCATTTCTATATATATGTTTATCTCTGTATATATCTCTATGATCTCTATATATCTTTATCGCCTCTATATATCTATATATATCACCTCTATATATCTCTATATATATCTGTCTCTGTATATCTCTATCATCTTGATATATCTCTCTATATATCTCTGTATAACTCTATATCTCTATCATCTCTATATATCGTTATCTCTATCTCTATGATCTCTATATATCTCTATCACCTCTATATCTCTGTCATCTCTATATATCTCTATCATCTATATATCTATCATTTCTATATATATCTATAATTTTTATATACAGTGTTCCTTCACTTATCGCGGAGGTTACGTCCAGGATATCCCGCGATAAGTGAAAAACCGCGATGTAGGGACGCTCTATTTTAATATGTATACATTATTTTAGTAGTTATAGACTATTTTAGCTCTTTATATACTTAAATAAAGGGAATGAAAGGCTGGAGGGAGGACTGAGGAGGGAAAGCGCCTCGGAGAGCGGAAGCAGTGAAAACCCGCGAAACCGCGAAAATACGGCGATATATATTTTAAATTAATATTTTTTGAAAACCGCGAAACAGCGAGTCCGTGAAAAGCGAACCGTAAAGTAGCGAGGAATTACTGTGTGTGTGTGTATATATATATATATATATAATATTTTTTGAAAACCGCGAAACAGCGAGTCTGTGAAAAGCGAACCGTAAAGTAGCGAGGAATTACTGTGTATATGTATATATAAAAATTAATATTTTTTTGAAAACCGCGAAACAGCGAGTCCGTGAAAAGCGAACCGTGAAGTAGCGAGGGATTACTGTGTGTGTGTGTGTATATATATATATTGAAAACCGCGAAACAGCGAGTCCGTAGCGAGGGATTACTCTGTGTGTGTGTGTGTATATATATATATATATATATAATATTTTTTGAAAACCGCGAAACAGCGAGTCCGTGAAAAGCGAACCGTGAAGTAGCGAGGGATTACTCTGTGTGTGTGTGTGTGTGTGTGTGTGTGTATATATATATATATATTATTTTTTGAAA